>NC_057804.1:648846466-648916895 GCF_018294505.1 Triticum aestivum
TCAGTCCTCGGCGGTGCTGAACTGAGCTACAGAGGTTACCATTAATAGTCATGCAATCCAGTTTCTCCAGCAAAGGCTGAACCCTCTGAATTTCAAGAAGTTGGAGAAGGAACTCCCAGGAGACGAAATTGAATGCCTTTGATATTTGAGGGTTAACAAGGAGGCTCAGGAGATTGCCCTCATGCAGAGATTTTGCAATTCCCTGCGCACAGACGAGGTTACCATAGATGCATCTTCTCTTGATGACAACATTCTGGTAGTTCTCAATTAGCAGGGGCATCAGAGGTTGCACTCTATTGGCAACAAGCTTGCCGAAACTGTGAACAAGGTTAATAGGCCTGAAGTCGGCAGGGTGGCGGGCAGCTTCAGACTTAGGAGCAGGATCACCGTGGCTGATTTGATGGCATTGGAGGCTCTGATAGTTTATACGTACAACAAAATTTTGGAGATAACGCATAATATTGATCTTGATCAGAGGCCAACTAACTCCGTAAATATCATTGTAATTACAGCCGATGGGTTGAAATTTGTGGAGAGCATGCATAATTCCGATCCTGATCAGAGGCCAGCTAACTAGCTGGGTCCAAAATTAGGAAAGTAATACTCCTTTAACCCCTACTGAAAAAAACATAGTAATTGCAGAATTCCCTGCAATCATGGATGTTTGTGTGCGTGATATTATTGTAGTTACAGGAATAATTTAGATTGATTCGTCGTCCAATTATTGCATACCAGATCAAGGTGTCTACCTAGGCCTTCAAAGCTTTCCATAAGAAGACTGGCTAAGTGAGCGTCTCAGAAAACCCCTACAACAGTGAATATCAACATTAATTAGTGCCATGTTTATAAGTGGCTATCAGAAATCGCAGGGCTCAGCCATTAAGGTGGTGTTTGTTTCTCTAGTCCTAGGACTTTTTCTAGTCCCTGGGACTCTTTGAAAAAGACTCTCAAGGAGGTGCTTCTAAGGACTTTTAGCAAAAAGTCCCAAAAAAGTCCCACCCTGTTTGGTTTGCTAGGGACTTTTTCTAGTCCCTACACCAAAAAGTCCCTGGAAACAAACACCCCCTAAATAAAATGTTTACAAATGACTGTAAATCAGATTCAGCACATATTCTTAACACCTCTCAATGGCTCCTGCCCAAATATATTCTGATTTTTACAAGAAAGATACTAAATGTTTACAAATGACTGTAATTCAGATTAAGCACATATTCTTAACATCGCCAGTAGAAATCCTGAATGGTACATGCCCAAATATATATTTTGAGTGTTACAAGAAAGACGCTAAGTAAGAATCCCAGAAAGAAAAGAGAAACATTTAAAAGCGAACACTGATATTAATTAGAGTCATAAAGTATGTTAACAAATGACTGTTATGCAGATAAAGCACATAGCACAGCTGTTCAGACCCGGTAATCCATGGATGCTCTACCAAAAAATACATTTTGACATGCTAGAAAATATATTGTAGAATGAAGACAGTTTCTTGCCATGGAAAATCACCAAATAAAAATAGTGGCAGCCAATAACACCTTTCAGTTCTTCCTTAACAAAAAAAGTCATTATGGGCTAACTTTTTCGGCCATCCAGTCACTGGACTCATCTCCTTCCTGGGTTCTTGTGAACATCAATCTCTGATTACTTTTTAAGTTCACATAATCAACCTGAATATGAAAACCAACAGTATTGAGCAACACAATAGGGGCATATGAATCTGCAATACATTTAACCAATTTAACTATAACTGATTCTGTATTTCATAGTAGGTGAAGATACCGATACAGAAACGTGAGCATGCGGCACAAGAAAGCTTAACCTAACCTTTTCTGGATCAAGAGTCAGAAGACAGTAGGCATCAACTGGGGCAGCCGATGGATCGATATGAACATCCTTAATGTGGTCATCATTTGCGACGGGAACCCCTGGACTTTGTCCTAAGTATTGTGATCTTGACTTCACTGAACTGGCGAACCAAGCTTTCTCTCGTTGCTGTGCGATAGAGGAACCAATGTTGAGCAAAAAAAATACAAAAGAGCACTTAATGTCAATGGAAGCAGCGCTACTGCGTTTTGTTAAGAAAAAAAATCACTGCTTATATATGCAATAGAACAGTGTGCTGATTTCGAGCATCGCCAAAAGCATTGGAAGGAGCCTTTCATTATTTTTAAGGCAGTAAGGTGTCCTAAGGCGAGGACCACCCGCCTTAGCGCTTAGGCGGCGCCTAAGCGCCTAAGGCAGACGCCTAAGCGCTTAAGGCGGGCATATTTATAAGGCGCTGCCAGAGCGTCTTATCACCTAAGCGTCTAAGGCAGGAAGCCTTAAAAGCAATGGAGCCTTTGCTCTTGACGAGACAAGCAAACTCCATGTGTGGAAAAACTATACAAAAGTAAACTACTAGTAGAACAGTTCTGCTTGCACATAACCAAATCTCACTACAATTATCCTTCAGTTTCAAACAAAACCTCCATTACACAGAACAGAGCACAAGGCAGAGTCTACTCAGCTCTAACCTGGAGCTTGGCAGGGTCCGGACTGGAACCGTCGATCACATCTATGATACCGCTGATCCGAAATTGCTCCCAGGAATCGGTGAAATACCAGCATATCTGCAAGAATTTCAAGATCAGGAATTTCTCGACAAGAAATTGGCACTTGTGCTGCTCAAAACCGTGACACGCAATTCTGCAGGTTCTTCACATCCTATTCCTACCTCGCCGAGGGGCCATTCCTTGATCTCCCCAATCTGTTTGTTCGCAAATCGCACATCGAAACCAGCAAGGGAATCAGTGGGCGGCGAGAAAGAACTATGTATACATAATTACAAGGTTAGGAAGCACGGGGGGGAATAGGAGCAGCGACCTTGTTGCTCCGCGCATCCGTGTTAATCTGAATCTTGTCGCAGTGCTCTTGGAACCCCCTAGCAATGCCAAATTTCCAGATCAGAACCGGTAAGAGCTGCAGGGGAAAGGCGGGGGGCTACACAACACGGCACCTGAACACGACGGTGCGATTCGCCGGCCTGCCGCCGGCGCCCACCGTGGCCTGGAATGATCGACCGTCCGTTAGGGTGTCGAGGGGGAGGGGAACGGGAGATATGGTATGGGAGCTTACGAGCTGGAAGAAAGTGGAGTGCTTGAGGTGCGCGTTGGCGTCCAGCGCTCGCTGCAGCAGCGCCCTCCACGGGCTCGACAGCGCCGACGCGGCGGCGCCACCGCCGGCCATCTCTGCCTGTCGCCGCCGCAGACGCGCTGCGTTCACTTCGCTGGGCCGGGGAGGAATGTGTCTTCCTGATGCTCTGTGGGGAGATTGGCGCGGATGAACGGCTAGGATCGCATCGCCTGCGCTATCTCCCGTGGGGCCCGCAGGTCAGTGACAGGGAAATTACGAGTTTACTATCCCCCGCGGCATGAGGATGAGAAATTGTGTGTGGGATTAATAAAGTGCCGCATCATCGTCAGGTTATAAATTACGCCCCTCCGTTTCATAATAATTGAAGTTTTTAAGTTTGTCTTAAATCAAACATGCTTAAGTTTGACAAACTATATATAAAAAAATACGCAAAAATCTACAGCACCAAATACAAAAGTATATTTCATAAAGAAACCGTGTGAGAGTACTTTTGTGTTCTACTCCCTCCGTTTCTAAATATTTGTTTTTCTAGAGATTTCAACAAGTGACTACTCCCTCCTTCCATCTATATAGGGCCTAATGCATTTTTCGAGGCTAACTTTGACCAAATATTAGAGCAATAATATATGACATGCAACTTACACAAAGCACATCGTTAAATTCGTGTGTGAAAGGAGCTTTTAATGATATAATTTTCACATTGTGCATGTCATGTACTATTAATCTTGTCAATAGTCAAAGGCGGTCTTAAAAAACGCATTAGGCCCTATATAGATGGAAGGAGGGAGTACATACAGAGCAAAATGAATGAATCTACACTTTAAAATAGGTCTACATACATTCTTATGTGGTAGTCCATTTAAAATGCTTGAAAGACAAATATTTAGGAACGGAGGGAGTATATATGTTAATATATTTTTCTATAGACATTGACAAACTAAACAGAGTTGATTTAGAATAAATTTAGAATTTCAATTATTTTGAAATGGGCATAATAATTAACTAAATGGTCAACTCTTTTTTCGGGGGAGAATTAAGAAGTCAAGTTAGATAAAGATATTTTTGATACTCATAGGCCTCGATTAGTTTCTAAAATAAGTTAACTACACTATGGGTGCCGCCTTAACTTGTCCATTGCGATCAATTTAGTGCCTAAACTTGTAAAATACATAAAAATAATGTTATAACCGGAAAAAAACTGTCATTGAGTGAGTTTCTAACCTGGTACAACCCGGTTAAACACTATTGCACGCTAGCCACTGGGACGAAGAATATTTTTGGTTCAACTGTTAGCTCGGAACGTATATAGTCACCTATCGCTCTACAATTTTCATTCTTTTTTTTAAGTTGCGGTTTGGCTTTTATGATATGCAAATTTTCCATACAAAAATACAATAATTATGAATATTCAACTATTGTCTATTTAAATTTTGGGCGCTGCTACACGTCGCCTTGCGAGCCATCGGATTTTACGGATTGAGCGATTGAGGTCATCTTCTACCAATGCAACACATGTCGTGTTGCAGAAAAATTTCTGCAACACGGATTATGTTGCGGAAAATTTTGCAACGTAGGTCAAGTTGCTGATTATTTTTGCAACAAATGTCTTGTTCCAGTATCTTCTACAACAATGGTCTTTTTGCAATTATTTTGGCAACACAGGTCCAGTTGGGATATAATTTATTTTGTAATAGAGGTCTTTTTACAGGGGTTTTTTTTCAACAGAGGCCTTGTAGAGAGCAGCAAGCAACGACCATGTCGGCCGAAAGAAAGGCCGATGCTCCCTTGGGACGGCAGTGCAACAGTGGAAGCAGCTCCTCGTGGTTGGACGCGGACGCCGATGCTTCCCCGGGACAGCGGATGCAGCTTGCGTTCGGATGCACCGGGATGACCTCGTCGGCGTGCTACCGGTGGCGGCGATCAAAGCAGTGTGAGGAGGCGTCACCTTGATGGGAGCTCGGGAGGAGCACCAGATCCATGCAACATACCAGTTGTCGCAGCAACAACGACTCGGTTGTGAAACCTAGTATAGGTAGTATGTTGCTCCTAGTCATTTGATTAAAATTAGATCCAATGGCCACGAAGGCAGCGGACGTGCCCATCGTTATCCGTCGGTGATTCCAATCATTTTCCTTAAATTTTTATTCTAGTCTTATTATTGTGGAGTTCGAAGAGGTAAACATGAATGTTTTCTAACATTTATGTGGATTTAAAAAGTTCGGGATTACTAGCACGCACAATTATTGTGCATCTTCATTATATTTTTAGAATACATAATTATAAAAAAATAAAAATTTTGTATTTCAAAAATTGTTCAACGTCTATTAAAACTCATTGTGTAAAAACAATAAATTCTATAAATGTGTTAAAAACATGTTAAACGTGTTTGTATAAATGTAAGAATAAATTTTAATAAATGTTGAACATTTTATGAAATAGATGTTGCAAAATCCTTGAATGCATGACGAATATTTTTCAAGAAACACGTTTACAATTTCTTAATACATGTGAGAATTTTCCAAAAATATGTTGATTTTTTTTCAAATGCACTAACACTTTATTTAATTTAATGGCAGCTGTAATGTTTTCTTATATTTCTTTTTCAAATGGAAAAATAATCCAAAAACGAAACATGAAATTGGAAAAAAATGAAAGGAAACCTTGTGTGGAGCCCACAAGAGCGCCATACTGAGCAACTTATTCTTTTTTCTTTCTGTTTATTATTCACCCATTATTCTTTTTATAATTAGATATCTATTTCCATACTGCACATACAACTACTCTTATCGAAGGGCCCAAGGCCAATCTTTATTAGATAGAAAAGAGGGTACAACCGGACGCCATCAGGCTAGGCGATCTAGCGCCGATGGCCTACGTCAGTTAACAGAACGAACGCTCCGACCCCTGTTGGAGCAGAACCAGAACATGGATAGGAAGCAAAATACAAAGTACAGCCTCCCGCCTCAAGCAGAGATGTCTGCAACACACCCAGCTGCCCTCCACACGGCAATATCTTCACGGATCAGGTCGAGGACGCGGTCGGCGGTGCTGGCCGTGTGCTGGAAGATTCTTGCATTCCGCTCCTTTGAGATCCTCCAATGCACCAAGATGACAATGGTGTCGAAGTCCCGCATGATCGCCTTGGGGATGCTCTTCCTTGCGGACAACCACCAGTCCTCTGTGGTGTTGCAAGAGTCATCAGGGATAGAGAAGTGTGCCCCCGTCCATTGCCTGAAGATGCTCCAAAGGTGCTGCGTATATCTGCAGTGCACAAAGAGATGTGTGCAATCCTCCGGTTCCGCTGTGCACAGAGGACATGTAGAATTGGACGGCCACGCTCTACGCAGCAGGTTGTCTGCCGTGAGGCAGCGTTTGTGCACGACTAGCCACATGAAAAAACAACAGTGGGGCGGCGCCTTGGACTTCCAAATAGGCTTGTAGCATGGAAAGCGAATGCCAGCCATGAAGAACATCCGATATGCGCTGCTGACAGAAAAGCACTGGTTATCCGTTAGTCTCCATCTGGGGCGATCAAAAACTTCGGGTGTCAGCACCGTGGCCTGCGAAATGTCCCAAATTTCCAGGTATTGCGCGAGCGCCTGAACTGAGAGACCTTCCCTTATGTCTTGGATCCAGGCTTGGTTGTGCAGCCCCTCCTTGACAGATCGCCCGGAGTCGCGCACAAAGGAGAAGAGGACCGGAGCAGCATCGGTGATCGATCGTCCATCAGGCAACCAGTTGTTTGTCCAGAATCTCGCAGACTCGTCGTTGCCTAGCGAGACAGCGCATGCTGCCTTAAAAATAGCCCCAACCTCCTTCTCCGTGGGGTCCAGCAAGCTATGCCAGGGCCTTTCCTCCGTAGCCCATCTGAGCCAAGGCCACCGGCATCGCAAGGCCAGCCCAAAGAGCCTGAGGTTTGCCAAACCGAGGCCACCCAGCTCCTTTGGCCTGCAGACCCGAGTCCATGGCAACAAACAATGTCCCTCGTTGATTTCCTCCTCTCCTATCTAGATAAAACCTCGGCATATTCGTTCAATAACCTTGATCGCCCACACCGGCAGCGGGAGCACTGACATGAAGTGGAGAGGAAGAGCCATGAGGATTGAGCTAGTAAGAGCCAGACGCCCCGCAGCAGCCAACAACTTCGGCTTCCAGCCTTTCATCTTGTTTGAAAATTTATCCACCATTGGCCAAATGTCATTCCTCTTCAGCCTATATCTGGAGAGTGGGATTCCCAAGTACTTGAAAGGGAATTTTTGCCTATCGCATTGAAATGCTCCGCCACAGTGCTCTCAACCTCCTCATCACAACGGATACATGTTATGGTGCTCTTCCGCAGGTCCGCAAACCCGAAGCTTCTCCAAACAGATCTAACATGCTGGCAATCACCTGATTGTCCACCGGAGTTGGCTGGAAGAAGAGAACTGCATCGTCGGCGAAAATAGATGCCCTGGGTGTGTTGCTGTCGAGACCGAGAGGAGATAGGAGGCTTTTTTGCTCGGCCCAACGCAGCATGGTGTGCAAAGTGTCCATTGCCAGGATGAAAAGTGCAGGCGACACCGGATCCCCTTGCCTCACCCCTTGGCCGAGAGCAAAGGGTGCCGACAGTTCTCCATTGATGAGCACCAAGGATGACGCAGAACTGAGAAGGCCACAAACCCAAGAGCACCACCTCCTTCCAAAGCCTCTATTTCTCATCACCTCTAGGAGGAACTCCCAAGAAAGCGTGTCAAAAGCCTTGGAGATATCAATTTTCATGAGCATCGCTGGCCTCTTCTTCTGATGCAGCATCTTGGCAGCATTGCGCACAAATTTGAAGTTTTCATGAATGCTACGGTTGGAGATGAAAGAACTTTGGGCTTGCGAAATAATATCCGGTAGTAAGGGCGTCAACCTGATTGCCAAAACCTTGGCAAAGATCTTAGCTGCCCCATGGATCAAATTGATAGGCTTGAAGTCTCCAAGCTGCAGCGAAACATCCCTTTTGGGCAGGAGCATGATGATCAAGGAATTCAGCCCCCCAAAGGAGAGGAATAGCCCCTCATATAAAGCACAACCCGGAGAAGCCGTCGGGACCTGGGGCGCGGTCCGTAGGCATGTCGAAAACCACCTTCCTCACCTCCTCCATTGTGAAAGGCATCTCCAGGGCCCTCGCGGATTCTGGTGATAGTTTGAGTAGTTCGAGCTCCTCCAGGTTAACCGAACAGCTCCGGGCTTTGGCCGTGCCCAACAGATTCCTAAATAAGGATTGCGCGAGGTCTAGCTTCTCATCCATAGAGGTCACCACCCGATCACTGTCCTTCAGGTAAGGAATCAAGTTCTTCCTCCTCCGACCATTGGCCTTCATATGAAAATATTTCGTGTTAGCATCACCCTCCCGAAGATCCCTGACCTTGGCGCGTTGCCGCAGGTGGATGCGCTCCAGAGAAGCCAAAGCCAGACATTTTCCTTTCAGGAACGCTCTGAGTTTTCTCTCACCCTCAGAGAGCAATCTGGAGTCTTGAGCAGCATCAAGCCTTAGTATGATCTCATTGGCAATCTGAAAGCGGAGGTTCATAGAGCTTTGTTTCCGCTGTCCCCAACTTCTGAGAGCCTTGGCAGTGCGCTGGAGTTTGGTGCTAAAGATATACATAGGGTCCGAGCTATCAACGCCTTCCTCCCATGCTTCCTTGACTACCTCCAAGAAACCCGGCAACTTACACCAAAAATTCTCAAATCTGAATCTGAAGGATCTCGGGCGTGCTCCGGACACCGAGAGCAATAAAGGACAGTGATCTGAGATGTTGGAGCTTAAGGGATGAAGATCACTGATCGGGTAGATATCCTCCCAAGCACTATTAAAGAACAACCTATCCATCTTAGCCATGATCGGACGCTCCTGCCCGTTACACCAAGTAAATTTCCTTCCAACAAGAGGCATTTCGTGCAGGCCCAATTTGTTGACAGTGTGGCGAAACTTGTTCACCAACCGCCTATTAGCTCTGCCAGTGCTGCGTCCCTGCTCATGCCACACTAGGTTGAAGTCCCCATTGAGAATCCATGGTGCCTGAACCTGTTCTCCTAGAGCTTCAAGTTCTTCCAGAAAGCGCACTTTGTCATGATCGGCCTGAGGTCCATACACAGAAGAGACCATCCAGACCTTCCCATCCGCCAGCGAAGTGACTGTTGTCGAAACAAAGAACTCCCTCTTCTGCACATCGAAATATGCAGTCTGTCGGTTTTCCAAGTGATCACAATACCTCCTCTCGTACCCTCCACTGGTAGAGCCTCAAAACCATCAAAACCATGACCCAAGGTCTGGTTGATCACAGCGGCATCCAACACCTCCAATTTAGATTCTTAGAAACACACCAAGGATACATCGTAGCTTTGCATGAACAAGCGAATGGAGTTGCGCCTAGCAGGATTGTTCAGCCCCCGGACATTCCACACCAACATACCAAAGGATTCGGCCATGATAAACAAACATAACCCCCGATCACACCTACAGCACCGAGGCACTATGCGCCACAGGGCTCAACACACTCTGGGAGGCTGAAAGCAGCAAAATCGAACTGATCGGGCTCATTAAACCCTGCCCCCTCCAGGTCGAAGAGAGCAGCAATAGCACGGATGTGCTGAGGGGCCAGCGGCTTGTCGAAGAGCTTCAGGTAGTAGTCCATTGCTTCCTCGGAGATGTGCTCTTCACCCTCGATGACCCCCAGAGATCGTAGAAGGACAGATTGCGCGCGCTGCACCGGCCCCTGGCGCACGCCATTGTCCCGCTTGGAGAGCCTCGCGCTTCTTCTTGGGGTGAAATTAGGGGGCAGTGGCTTCTTGCGTCTTGCCGGAGCGGACACCACCGGCCTTGGCCTAAGGATGGAGAGGGCAGGCGATGCCCTGAGTCCCTGAAGAAGAGCCTCTGCTGCCGTCCTGGGGCCAACCAACGAGCTCTCTCCCACCGCCTGGGAGGGATGGGGCGGGAGTAGTTGGTGTGGCGCCAGAGGAACAGCAGGCGGGGTGCGCGTGGGGCTCGAAACGCCAGAGGGGGGCTCAAATTGGGAGTCGGGGATCGTCAGCATAGGCAGCTCCTTGCTCGGCCTTGGAGTGGCAAGCTGCAGCGTGGCCTGAGGAGAGCAGAACAGTTGCTGCCTCTGCGAGTCGGCCGGCGGGGAGGAATGGCGCCCGGGTCCGGACGATGCGCCCGATGCAGAGGGGCAGACCGCGGCACCGCCCACAGCCGGGCTGAAGAAGAGGCGCTTCGGGGAGGGAGCACACACTGTGGGACCCCTGCCGAAGAGAGGAGTAAGCACCATCGCCTTCGAGTCCACCGCCGTGCTGGCAGGCGAGGAAAGGCCTGACGGAGTGTCGATGCAGGCCGCCGAGCCCACCGCCGTGCGGGCAGCCGAGGAAAAGCCTGACAGAGTGTCGACGCCAGCTGCAAAGCCCACCGCTGTTCGAGCAGCCGAGGAAAAACCGGACGGAGTGATGACGCAGGCCGCCGAGCCCTCCGCCATGGTGGCCACCGAGGCGAGAGACGGAGCCCTTGACCGCCCCATGGGCGGAGGAGAGTTGAGGGCGACATTCCCCCCGCACAGTTGAGAGGTTGCCGTTGCTGCCTGGAGCGGATTCCGGTGCCAGCGCGACAGCTCCATACCCCCAGCCGGCGCTAGGAGACCATTCATGCGGCGGGTGCCCTAGTCTCCAGCGATGCCCAGGCCACCAGGCCCACCGAAGGGATGGCCGCCAGAGCGAGGGGTCTTGCCTCGCCCTTCCTCATCGACTCTTCCTCGAAAGCAGCTGCGGGAGTAGTCGTGTCTTCGCGTCAAATCTTCATCTTCATCCGGCTCATAGTTTGGTCGCAGGGCCATGAAAGGCGTCGTGCGATCCACCACATACAGGACGTGGATGGTGAGGTGATGGATGAGCGTACGCCTCTCTATTGGAGGAGCGGGGGCCGGCGGCGCCACCGGCCATTCTTCGTCCATCGTGTTCTGAAGGCCGGACGGCTCGGGCACCTCGGGGTCATAGATCTTGGGGATGCCAGACGGGTTCCTCATCCAAGCGGTGACATCCAGCTGCCAGCGGTCATCTGGCAGGAGGATCTCCACCAACTGACCATGAAGGTTGTTGATCAGCTGACTGACAGAGCACCATTCCCAGGCGCTGGCCGGAAGGCCCTCGATGCCCAGCTTGCAGAAAAACTCCATCTTGCCACTGGTCGCTTGCGCGCTCCTGTGCCATCGCTGGAATGCGATGGGAGCGCCCGCGCATCTGATCCGGCCGGATTCGCGGAACACTCAGTCGCAGTCCTCCATAGAAGCGAAGGAGAGGAAGAAATCGGTGGGGTGGGTGACCTCCACCCGGACGCGGCTCCTCTCCACCCCGCAGCACCGGGCCAGAGCTTGCACCAACGCCTCCGACGACACAGGGGGGCGCCTGCCCTGCACCGAGGCAAGCAGAGCCCGGCTGCGGAAGTCCGCCTCCAGCGCATCCATGCCTGGCGAGCGGGAGATGACACCCCCCTGGCAGGCCGCAGATCTGGATCGCCATGGGTGTAAACCTCACCAGGGAATCAATCCCGAGCCAAGGGAGGGTAGTGCGCCATGGTGCGCGGCGGCGGAGGCGGGATGCGGGGAGGGGGAGAGCACGCACGCGCCGCCCGGCCTGGCGCCGCAGCAGACGAAACTCCGCGAAGGCCACGAGAGGAAGGAGTGGGGCGCGTCGGACGAGCGGCGTGGGAATGGCAATCTCTCGCGATGTGGCCCGAGGTCCAGCAGATGTGGCAGCGAATCTCGCCGGGGCATTTAACCTTTAGGTGGCCCGTATCCAAGCATTTAAAACAACGCCCCACCAACCACCCGGGAATCCAAGGCTTGGAGTTACGCGGCTTGTTGACGGCGGGGGAAGCGAGGTCACGGCGAGGACGACGACGATTCCGCACCTCGATCCAGCCACCTTGTCCGGTTCCAGATCCTCCGTGGCAGGACGCGAACGGCCCGGGAGTGGAGCCGCAGAAGAGGACGAGGCTGCCGCCGCAGCAGGGACGCTATCTGGCCGACGGTCGTCGTAGTGACGTGCCGGCGGGAGGGGCTGTGGGTGGGAGCATGGGCGGCGGATCTGGCCGTTGGCGGCGGCGGAGGGAGGAGCGTGGGAGCGAGAGGACCGTTGGGGAGCCATCTTCTTGATTGTTCCTTATCCCTCACATACAACTACTCTTGGCGTAGTGGTTAACACATGTGAGCATGTTGTAATACTTTTATAATTAGAAATCTATTTCCATATTGCATACTTTTATAATTATAAATCTATTTCATGTACATGATGTTTTCCTGTTGCCAATTGTCTACTTATCAATATATATTACAAAATGCTCCTAAGAGTTAGAAGAAAGATGCTCCTAGCTGTTCATGTCTAATTATCACTTGTAATTTTTCATGTTGCTACAGAAAGCTACATGTTTGCTGGGAGTGGGAGTCCTACTGTTGGGTGTTGGCTGCTCTTCAACCTAGGCACTGGAGCACATCTGCACTGTTTGGTGGCACTTCAATCTTGTCTATTTGGTGGCACGCACTTCAATCATGGTTATTTGCATATGTTTTAAAGTGTAATGAGTAGACTTTGAACTTGGTTGGTTATGTGCTGCCCTTCACTCTTTTGGAGAACTAATTGAAGAATTTGGTTACCAACCGCTTGTCACTTATCAGTTTGTCCTAGTGTCGTCTTGGATTTTTTGTAGATGCACTTATTAGTTATGCTATTATGCACTTACTAGTTTGTCCTACTATTATGTTGTCCTACTTGGCGTACTATTATGTGTTGGAATTTGGTTGGTTGTGCTGTTATGCTGCGAATATTTTTCTTTTGAATTTGCATGCTGTGAAAATATGTTCTGAAACTGAACTGCACTTTCTGAATATGGTATAGAATTCGATTAAAACCGAAAATTGAACCAAAATTTCGGCATTTCGGATTGCAAAATTTTAGTACCAAATTCGGTTACCATATCTACAAACCGAGTTCATGAAAAAACGGAACAGCAGAAATCTAAGTTTCGGTTTCTACCGGATGCCCAGCCCTACGGAAAAGTACGATCCTGGGATTACATCTACTGGTACTTCTTTGGTGGGCCGGCCAGCCTGAAAAACAGTCACAATTCTTTTACGAATTTGAAAAAATGTGCATGATTTTGAGAAATGTTTTGAAATTAAAATATATTCTTATAAATGAAAAATCTTCTGGGGTTTGTAAAAATGTTCACAAATCTGAAAAAATATTGGAAATGAAAAATATTCTCAAATAGAAAAATCTTCAGGAGTTTGGAAAAATGTTCACAAAGTCAAAAAATGTTTGCAAATTTGAAAATATTTTTTGCCTTCAAAAAAAGTTCACGAACTCCCAAAATGTTTTGAATATTATTCATGAATTAGTAAAAAGATCAAAACCTAAAAAAATGAAAAATGTTCACTAGCTACAAAATGTTGGCGAATTTAAAAAATGTTCATGAATTTGCAAAAGAAATGTAAAAAGGAATCAAACTCCCGGGCTGGTAACGTTTTACTCGTCCCCCTAGCCACCCAAAACTTACTGTTAGTGCTATAGTGAGAGGCCCAAACAACTTAACAACAAACCGCAGCACTGACATTTCAAAACATTTTATTAAGGGCAAACAAATATTGAAAACATAAACCATTTTTCATAATATACAAAAAAAAATTGAAGTGTGAACACTTTTCGAAAATTTTGAATACATTTTTAAAAAACGGAGAATTTTTTGAAAAACCGAACACTTTGAAAACATTTTTTGAGAAAATGGGAAAACATTTTGAAACCTGTACAAAATTCAAAAGTGCGAATTAAAAAAACACTAAAATGGGAACAAATATCGAAACCTGAACAAAATTTAAAGTGCGAATTTTTTTTGAATAAAAATAAAAATGGGAACAAATTTTGAAACCTGAACAAATGTATAAGAAAAATATTTTTGACATCTAAAAGATGTCATATAGTTTTATAATGTTTTTGTGACATCTAAAAAACCTGAACAAATGTGTAAGGGCAATGTAAACAAATATTCGTATAGTTTTATAAAATGTTTATTTTCATTCAGTAAATGGAAATGTGTATTTGAAAAAATGTTACCGTCTAACTAAAAATATGTAGACAACATGTATTTGAAAAAAAATGTACATAATGTGTTTGGAAACTATCGGAAGTGTATAGAAAAATGGTACATGTGTACATTACAAATGTACATTGTGTACCGAGAAAAAGTAGACATGTGTAATAAATTAAACCGGTTAACACCGGCAAAGAAACAAAAAGAAAGGAAAGAAAAAATATGAAGAAAGTCAAGAAAGAAACAAAAGAAAACCAAAAGTATAAAAAAGAAAGAAAAACCAGTGAAAAAAACAGAGTATAATGAAGGAAAAAAGAAAGCCAAAAATCAATGAGAAAACAAGAAAAACCAAAGGTAAAATAAAAGAAAACAATAGAAAAAATAACCAGAGCAGAGCGGTCGCACGAGCGACTATGCTAATGGGCTGGCCTCATTGACTTGCCACGTCAGCAAATCCTAGCTAAAGACTCCGAAGGTTCAAAATAGACCGGGATCATAAAGTTTGGTGTGCTGATTTCAAGGATTGAAAGTTCAGAGTTTGATTTAGCTTTCATCTACAAGTTCAAGATTTATTTTGGACTTTTTCCTTATATTTAAGTAAAATGTGATGTGCTTTTGCGAAATTCAATTAAAGTACATGGAGTTTCTGTAAAACAGCTGCATGCTCCACTCACAACCATTGACATGTGGGCCAATGCCATGGTGGCACGTCATGTGGGTAGTGCATACGCCCGGATACCGATCAAGGCACCGTATTTGAATGCTCAGTCAAGTTACAACATCAGTTTCGTGTATCTTACAAGTTTAGGCACCAAGGTGACCACGCCGGACAAGTTGAGACACCCGTGGCGTGTTTAACCCTTTTAAAATCATTTTGTACATGCACAAATCCCGATGTTTAGAGCAACTCTAGTAGAGCGCCATATCTGCCCGATCGCCATAATAACCGATATTATGGTGATTTTTGCCAAAATAAGACAGTCGGTCAGAGTCGTCATCTTATCAGGGATCGCCATAATTTATTGAGTGCCATTAATATCTGGCCTCCCAGACGTCATATATGAAGTCTCAGGGTTGCCTTTTAGAACGCTCTCCATATTGCAGTTACGTGTGACGCGAAAGAAACTTCACTCCCCCTAAGGTGGGATGATAGGTAGGTTGGAATGAAGAAATATTTGATTGACGAGTGGGTCACACGGTTATGGAGCCCGCCAATAAAACGATTCTGCTTTTGTGCTTGCCTCGGTGGCCTCCATATTCATATGGAATGCGCTCCAGATGAATATGGAGGTTGTCAATATGGCAATTTTGCTAGGGTTTCTTAGAGAGGTAAACTCTCTAATGTTAACTTGTAAACGCACCACTTAAGTCAAAAATCATATTTTTAAACATGACTTCCCCATAAACATGACTTCCTCAGCTATGGGATACTACATTTATATTATCTTGTTGGGTTTTTTTGTTCAGATAATAAGATATTTTTTTCCTAAATCCTGCATGAACCCAACTCGAATATCCAAAAGCAAGTGGTATTGATCTGAGCTACTTCATATATGACATTACTGGCATTTGATCGAACTAGACACGTTGTTTTGCCGAGAAGGAGGATGTACGGAAGAGTCAAGTGGCTATAAATGTTAAAGTAGTTATGTGGTTGGTTTTTAGAACGACAAAAAAAAAATGTGTATTAACTAGAGATGTGCCACTTCATAGGAGATGGGTAGCATGTTAGGTAATGTGAAATGTTTATTGTGGCGCAAATAAAAACGTTGATCATTTAACTTTGGCTCCTGGTATTTACGTGGTTGGTTCTCATTACATGTTTTTTTGAGCTACGTTTTAGAGAGCCAATCTTCGGAAAATGCAGTGATGCGGCGGAGGGCTTCTAGTAGTCTAACACGCACTGCACCTCCAGATATCCCTGCCACGGCCATTGGGCCCGTCAGGCTCAGGCAGCACATACCGGCGGCAATGCCTTGCCTGGAACAAAGCAGCCTCTTGCAGAGCGCAAGCGCGGTGCACTGACCCGGCCCATCACCGTCCGTCCATCCCGACGCCGGCGAGCACGGGCAGCTAGCGGCGGCGTACCCTGCCCGAGAGGCGACGACAGGAGCCACCAGCCCCCAGGTGGCGCCTGCCTGCCACTGCCACCCCGAGCTGCACTTGTGAAGATTGATTTTACTTACTGTTGGCTGGACCTGGACACCACAGGACAGACAAGCTTTCCCCCGGCGGCCGGCCGACAGGAGCCATCGGGGAGGTCAGGATATTCACGCTCGCCGTCAGGATCAGAGTCCCTCCCTCCGTCCGTCCGTCCGTCCGTCCTTTCCCCAGACTCAACGCAGGCTGGCACGGCACGTTCAGAAGCGACGGGGCATCCCTCCATCCCTCCGTCCATCCAAGTCGTCGAGTGTTGGACCAAAAGAGGCATCATCGAGATTCGAGATCGACGATGAAATCTCCTTTCACATCCACTACTCGCTCACTCGCTGCTGCATGGCAATGGCATGGGCAACTTCATGGTCGGCCAATCCTGCCTGTCAGAACCACCGCGCCGCGCGCATGCATGGAGAGGTCGTTAAGCACTCCCCAGACTGACACGGCACGCATAGTGCAGAGAGAGACGACGCCATCCGGCCGTCTTCCGTCCATTCATCCAAGTCGACTGTTGCCTGTTGGACGAGAGGGAGAAGTGGCAATGCCTGCCGGCCGGCCGCATCGAGATCGATGATTGTCTGTCTGTCTGATTCAACTTCACTCATCGATCGGCCGCATGGCAACGGCATGGGCGCCATCATGCTCTTCAGCAGACGGGTAAGTGCAAGTGATCCTCTCTGTCTGTCAGAGAACCCGTCGTCCCATGCCATGGCATGGCATGGCATGGCAGAGAGATTTTTTAGCACTGCGGCCGTGGACTGGACAGTGGGAAAGAGTGTGTGCTTCATGGCGGCACAGCCGTGCCCATGCTTTGTCGCCGCCCGCCGTTGCTAGTAGCTTTTACTGCACACGTCTACCGGCCCACGCAAACAGATGCGGATTCAGTCTCTTTTTTGTCTGGCCTTGCCCTGCCGGTGCGCTTAACCGGCCGACCCATTTCATCCACCTAGTTGAATTGTTCAATAAACACATTTTACTAAATAAATATAGAATTCATAGCTAGTGTGTGTAGTTGACGTGCCTTCTGGACCATAGTTCATGCCGGCATACTTGCCAGCGACTTGCACACATGGGAGCACACAAAAAGAAAAAAACGCCTCTCTCGGCCATAGTTCATGCATCTCGGCCGTAGTTCATGCCGGCATACAAAATGATCGCGTCTCGGCCACAGCTCATTCATCCATCTATGGCAAGCATCTCGTCTTGCTTCTTGAACCGAACCATTTTTCTTTGGGACACCTTACTCAAGCCAACCATCATGATCTTCATTTCCTTCGAGATCCGCGTGAGCTTCACCTCGTTTGCTTTCGTCTGGGCGTAGCTCTACTCGTTCTCGAGATTCTCCTTTTGAGTGCCAAAGGAGGTCTTCATTTGCTCTTCTTTCTCTTGGTGCTTTCTCTCCTCTCTCGCTTCCTTTTGGGTCATGATCCCCTTAAAAGTTTCTTGCAACACGAGTGTCGAAGCATCACGCTTGTCATCCAACTTGGGGTTGGTCTTTCCCCCCGGGCGCTTCCCCCCACCTTTCTTTTGCACAGCATATTGCTCCTTAAACTTTAGACACTCACAAATCATCGTCCAACAATGGGTCAAGGTGAAAGGCTTGTCCCCATGTTGGGTATTGAAGGTCTCCAAAGATTATAATGCCTACAATTGAAGATGAAAGCAACAATATACATTAATATGCAATGGAGATGAATGCATCAAACACACATATGGAAGAGGGGAAGCAATTGTATACCATGTCTTTGACGCCTATGCCACTCACGGGACGGCCCGTGATGTTCTCAAGAGAGGCATAAAACGTGTTGCACTCCAATTGGATACCATCTCTTTGCAATGAACACGTCGCCACAGTTACTCTCAAACTTGTAGGGCTCAAACTTCCTACGTTCAGGGAAGTATGTATGAACCCTCCACCAAAACATTGTGCGCTTTTGCTCGGCTCCGGCCTTGGGATCTTGTCCAATTTCCATCCAAGCTTCGCAAATCAAATTATCCTTGTCTTGTGTGTATCCTCCCATTCAGATGCTTTGTCGACACCTCCTTTGTGCATTTGCTTGGTGAGAGAGCTCCTCGCGGAACAATGGCTCGTCGTCGATGTCCACACCATCTTCTCGCCCTTGTTTTTCCATGGTTGTCTGTGTCTTCTTGCCCGTGGACGTCCTTTTCTTTTTGCCCCTCGGCGTACTGGTCGCAGCCATCTTGGCTATGGGTCTCGCCGCCATTGTATGCTTGGCCACCCTCGTAGATCATGTCCTCCGTGAAATTCATTGTGGTAGACCGGGTCTTCATAAGCCGGCGTCGGGGTCGGCGGTTCGTCAAACAGGTTGCGGGCATCGGGAAAGTTGCCTGTAGGGATCTCCCGCGGACGCTTCCTTTGCATCCCAATGGACTAACAGGCAACAAGTGTGGCGTTGAGGTCGAGGTCCGCCGCCACGGAGGATGTCGGTGCGAGTTCACTCACTTATGGCGAGCCTCCCCAAGATGACCCAGAGAAGCTGGACGCGCCCAGGTCATGTTGAGGAAGGAACCCGTACGTCGGCGGCTTGTCGACGTGCGCTGCTACTTCAGATGAGGCGGGCTGTCAGCCGACAAGCTCGTGCTGGCCGCGGCCGCAGCGGCGGCGATGAGAATGGTCGGCTTGCTATGGAACCCTAGAATGAAGAGGGCCTGCTGCGTGGCCTTGGCGACGATGGCATCGTTCTCCACAACGGCGGCCTAGCTAGCGCCGCCTGGCTTCGTCTACGACGACGGTGGCGGTAGCATCTTTCTTGTCCAATGTGACCTTCCTCCGACCAGCTCCCTTCGCCGACTCGGCGCCCGTCTCCTCCGGCGTGGGCACTTTCTTCGGCTTCTTCTTTGCTTGCATGGTGTGGGCCGACGCCGTTGCCCGTGGCGGCCGGGAAGGAGGTGGCGGTGGGATTTTGGTGCGTCGGCCGGCGCGAGGGCGGGAGGGTTTTGTGAGAGAGGAGGGGGAAATGGGGTAGATGTGTCACCAACGAGCTGGCTAGGGGAAGAACAAGGGAGGGCGGGGTCCGTGCCGACGCAAACCCGGCCCAAATTTGGGCCGGAGTGCATCGCAGCTGACAAAGAAAAAACCAGGCATACGTCTGTCCGTTTGCGTCACCGCGTTGAGCCGTGATTTTTGTTCGTGCGACCCAAACAGACTAAATGGGTGGTCGCGTAGTTGGCCTAAGTGGACTACGTACTAAACAGAGCCTTTGGAACTACTCCCTCCGTTCGGAATTACTCGTTCAAGAAATGAATGTATTTAGATGTATTTTAGTTATAGATACATCCATTTTTATTCATTTTTGTGACGAGTAATTCCAAACGGAGGGAGTACTTGGCTATCACACACACAGGCTTGCTCTTGGTTCAGAACTGAAGGTCAAAGTCTAGAAGTTTTCCGAGGTGTAAACTGCACGGCCAAGAAAGTACAGTACTGGTGGTAACTGAAAAGGCCAGTTTCACCTTGGTGAAGTCAGGATATCATCACTGCCACTGCCAAATAATAAGTGAGAGAGGGGCATGGCAATGCGATGCAGGAGGTAAAAAGGGTCAAGATCTGAGCACTCACTCACCCAGCCAGCTTTAATCAATCAAAGGTATTGAGAAGGAGACAGGCAAGCATGAGTGAGTGAGTGAGAGATAGATGAGCCCCATACCACCATACCATAACCATACCCCTGGAGCCCAGGCCCAGGCTGGTCCCTGGAGTTAGGGATCCCATCAGAGGAGACCCAACTGCAACTGCACCACCCCCACCTGGCCATGTCCACCACACCTCACCAGCACACTGAAATGGAGGCGTCAATGTGCACAGTACAACACCATTAACTCACACACACAACATGTAACAACAAATGAAATGAATCCAAATATGTGCACCCCATCCTCAACATCGAGCCCTAGCTACCTCCCCGCTCGCCCCCGTCGATCGACCGGTCGACCGGGGCGAGGGGAGTCGAAACTGGTCAAAAACATATGTTCATCCTCTCCTATATATTTACTTTACCGAGGGCTCCGAAACAGCCAAAATGAAGGCATCAAAGAGGCCTTGGTACCCAGACCCTACCACAAGGATTTGCATAATTCAGCCAAGGAATGCATCCGTCTTCTTCCCAAGGGGGCCTGCGTCGATGCTGGCGGGATCTTGGAGGACCACCCGGGCTACATACAACTTATGGTCCACAAGCATGTTAGCACAAGAAACCAGCCATGTGACGCATTGTACCGCAACAGTATATCTGGACGGGCGTCAAGCTCGGGCCAGCCAGGCTTCTCGAGGCGCCTCGCTTCTGGGAAATCCACCGATGAAGCAATGCCGAGAAGACGCGATGTCAAACTTGCACCGGCAAGCCATAGTTCTGGAATGACCTGATGTGGCCATCCCAGCTTGCGGTGACTATGACCTGGCCCCAGGCATGTGTGGCTGCATTCTGGCAAGACGCCTTCAGGAACTTGTACTGAGATTTACGCAACGTAGACGCCGTCGTGGAGTTGGATGCCAGATGCTCCTCCGGCCAAGTGGCTGTTCCCCTTGGAGCAGACTCCGCAAGGAACGCCCTGCTCAGAGTGAAATTGCCCGATGGTAACCGGAACATGTTGTCATCTTCAAGGCAATCTTCAGTCTGGCAGCGTGATGTGCTGCTGTCCTGTATGTCGCAGAGGTCGCCCGAGACTTCTTGCCGCAAAGACGGGATGTTGCAGGCCAGTGAAATAGAGTTCCTTGACTGTGAGGCGTTCCACGGTATGGCGATGGAGGCATCGTTGCTGAAAAAACGCTCGTATGACCACACTGTCTTCACGCGGCTTGTGACTGGGGCAAGTTGGTTCACATGATTCCACATGTAGATACGGGAATCGTCGCTAGCAGAGATAATGTGATCTCCGTCTGGGGTAAATGATGCGGCAACTTGGCTTGAGCTTTGTAAACCTGAGAATAGGAGATAGAAATGTGAACTTCAGGGTCACGAATACTATGAGTTTTAACCCAAGACAAGAAGATGGTGTCAGTACCTTTGTAGTTGGAAATTACATGAACCCCATCAAGAATGCGAACTTGTGAGTCACCAGATGTTACCATCAACTTCTTTGGATCAGATGGGCAGTACTGTCAACACAAGTTTTGAAGAAGAAGGCAATGTAAGAATCACTTGTAACAATGAGTAGATCCCAAGTCTGTATCACAAAAAAAAAAACTCTTGTGCAGCCAACGGATCTTAAGACAGTACCTGGAAACCAACTATTCTTTTAAGTGGAGACTTCTTTCTGCCATTCAGAGAGACCTGAGATTCCAGTTCTAGACGATTTTCTGTGTAAAGAAGGGAAATAAATTAGAAATAAGATACTGATATGATTTCGCAAATAATGAACACTTCAGCAGATTAAAAGAACATCAGATAAAGAAATTAAGGTTCTTTGTGTCCCACAAAATCAATCGGGTTAACAATAGTTTCCTGCCTTACTAGCAAGTTCAATTATTTTTACTATACTGCCTTTTCCAGATATCCTAAACACTGAGTTGATGGTATCATAATTAAAATTCTAAATATTAACTTCTAATGCAACGATGGTAAATGTAAGGTGCTATGTGTTCTCCAAGATCTATATATAAGCAGGACAACATAATTACGCCAAAGGAGCATTATAAATTCTGGGATTCTATTTACCAAATAATATTTTACCAACTGTTCCCTCATTGACAGTACAGGAATACCCACATTCAGAAATATAGAGTTTTCACCAGAATTTTCATTAAAAAAAAATTCCATTTCAATCTTAGAAGTTGGAATTCCACTCCCGCCAAAACAGAAGAGACTGTTGTATTACATCAACATGACAATGATCCTATTAGGTAATATATTGTCGACAGCACATGCCACCTATTCAACGCCAGATATACAGAGTATTTCTTTTGTTTCCCTAATTTTCCAACTGTTGGATGCCTATATTTAATATCCGTAATAGCACATTCTTGTTTATTCATCAGGACGGAGGGGAGCGTAAACAGGGAAAATCAAGGAAACAACTGTAAGATTAGCGTAGATGAAAATCTCTGAGCGAGCGTTATCTTTTTTCTAATAACCAAGGAACTACATCCATAATAAGCTCAAACAGGATGACTTGCGTAGCAACTAGAGGATAGCAACAATCCTGCTTTCGCTATTTTTATAGCGAGGACAAAATGAGGTATCCCTATCATTACTAATGTGCATATACATTTCGGATGTCCTCGTGAAACCAAACGATATCAACATATTAACAAACAAATGAGGATGTCGACTGAAGCTACTATTTCCAAAATCATTAGTTCGCCAATCATCAGGAAGTACAACTCAAATCTCACAAACCAACCAACTCATGATTACCTGATGCATCGTAGTAGCGGCAATTTCCTGTTATGGTCCCAACCACTACCCCCTGAATGAAACCAGCAGAAATATAAGCATCTCGGTGAATCAACAAATGGCCGCTTGGTAAAAACAGACTGGTACAAGGATATTCAAGCGAACCTTTCCATCAGGCCGGTAACAGACTGCGGTGATTATCTCTTTGCTGTTAGCCCAGTCTACCACTAGGCATTTACGAACATCCCAAATGCGAACCAACCCGTCGATGCAGCCGCTGATAAAATAATTGTCACTCGTAGGGTGAAACTGAACGCATGTCACTGCATAATAGACAACAAACTTGATGTCGGCATAATATGGTGAAGAGCGGCAGGCTGCGGAAACATTAGTTCAGGGGAGAAGGGTTTACCGTAGTTATTGTGGTAGAAAACCTTGAGACAACTATTGCACCCGACCCGCCACAGTCGAGCAGTTTTATCCATAGATGCAGAAATCAAGTCCTGCACAAAACCAAGTGAAGGCAGATGTTTTAGTAGATGAGCATAACAACATCTGTAGTAGATCCTTCAGGTACATGGAGACACACTATCAGAACTGCCACTCACCCCATTTTTGGACCATGAGAGATCCAAGATGGCATCATCATGCCCATAGAATTCATGCACAGGGACCTGAGACAGCGCAAAGGTCCGGTGAGGGATCACAACGCAGGCCGGATCTGCTTGCCCCTTTGAGCTCTTGTCCTGTTTGCTCTTGGTCCCTTCGCTCGAGTTGACAGGAGCCAGTTCAGAGTTCTCATTGACAGTGAAGAAGACGCACGACGGATCGTCCTCGGCGAAGTCGAGCTCGTCGGGCCTCTCGCCCTCCACCACCCGCCACACGCGCACCACCCCGTCCTCGCCTCCGGTGGCCAGGTACTGCCCGTCGGAGCTGAACTTCATGGCCACAATGGCGCCCTTGTGCGCCCTGATGTCTTGGCCCCTGTACACCGCTGACAATTCCTTTGACCGCTTCTTGTATGGCCTGACCTTGACCCTGTCAACGGCCTTCCCGGGCTTCCCGGCGCAGCTCCGGCAGGAGCTGGAGGAGGTGGAATTCGCCTCGTCGTCGTCCTCAGCGTCGACGACGCAGGCGCCGACGCCCAGCCTCCGGAGCCACCCGAACCGCCGCCTCCTCCGGCGCCTCGACTTCTCCGGGGTGGAGGGCTCGTCCGAGGAGTCGTCCACCCGGCGCATCATCTCGCGGATGAACGGGGAGGAGCCGGAGATCCTCTCGAATTCCGCGGCGGTGACGGTCCGGTTGGAGCGGCGCTCCCGGAGGCTCCGGAAGCTGCCGTCCTTGCCCAGCTCGTGGACGACGAAGACCGTGCCGTCGTCCAGGTTCTTGAACACGCACTCCAGGCCGTCCTCGCCGCCGCCGCCGCCGCCGCTTCGGCCGGGCGCCCCCGCCTCCTCCCCCTCCCCGGCAGCCCCGCGCGCGAGACGAGGGGCGGGCGAGGCCGGCGCCGCGGCGGGGCTGGCCAGGACGATCTCCAAGCTGGCGCGGGGCATCGGGCGCGGCCCCGATTCTCCCGGATCCAGGAGGCCCAGGGAGCGGACGAACCGCTCGCGGCGCTCCTCGACGCTGAAGGGGCCCGTGGCCCAGACCTCGAGCAGGGCCCCGCCGCAGAGCAAAACGCCGTCGCCGTCGCCGGCGCCGCTGTGGCGGCCGGAGCTGGCCGGCGAGGCGACGGAGGGCGGCGAGATGGTCTCCCTGGAGTCGAAGAACTCCTCGTCGCCCGCGTCCAGCGAGCGCGTCCGCGCCATGGGGACGCCCACACGACCAAGCCGAGGCGCCACCACCAGTTCACCACCACCACCACGCCGTCCCCCCAAAGGACCGAGCTTTAGCGGGGGGGAGGCGCGGCAGCCGGCGGGCGAATCCGGCAGCGGATCTCGCGGCGCTGGCTCCCGGATCTCGGTGGACTCCGTCCGTCCGTCCGCCCGCCCGCCCGCCCGCAGCCCGGTCCTTTATGGCGCGCCCACTGCGTGGCAGCCTCTGCCTGCCTCTCTCTCCCCCTTTCTCTGTCCTGTTGGGGACGGAGGACGGATGATGCAGTGGCACCCAGTGGTACTACCCCGCCGCTCGCTCGCTCGCTCGCTCTGCTCTGCTCTCTCTCGTGGGCCTGAGCCGGGCGTCAACAAGGAGCGGAAGGGAACCAACCAACCATCCACCACCACGGCGCCCAAAAGCAAGCAGTAGAGTGGGCGGACGGAGGAGGGGAGCGGCAATAAAAGGCCACGACCACCATAGCTAGCTAGCCAGCACAGGAGGAGCGAGGTAGGAGGGAGGGTTGGGGACTTGGGGTTGGGGTCGGGGACGGGATCCATCCCAGCCGGCCCGGTAAAAGCCGCACCCACCCGCAACGGAACCGACGGC
Organism: Triticum aestivum; assembly: GCF_018294505.1. Classification (NCBI taxonomy): domain Eukaryota; kingdom Viridiplantae; phylum Streptophyta; class Magnoliopsida; order Poales; family Poaceae; genus Triticum; species Triticum aestivum. The sequence continues at coordinate 648,871,625 of NC_057804.1, forward strand.
TGGCCGCCTCCCCCCCCCTCCTGCCTCCTTCCCGTCTCCTCCCTTTCACCTTTTCTTCCTCCATGTTTACCATTTTTATGTTTCTATATATTCTGCTAGCAATATTTCTATGATGGTGAATAATTGTCTAATTCGACTTTTTTGGGATTTCGAGGATGGTTAGGTGGCCTGTCTCTTGACTTTTCAATTCAAGAGGTGGTTTCAGAGGCCAAGTCTCGTGTTTGTTTCTTTCTCTCTCTAAGCCGTGACGGGTTAGAAGTTTCGCGTCGTTTTCGCCCATCCCACGGTGATGATGTGTGCCAAATGATGTTTTGTAGTACTGGTTTTTTAGCGTGGCGTGCACCGTGGAAGACTCGGGGAATGGCGTCAATGATAGAGAGTCTCACGCTTCTAAGACTAAGAGCGTGCGTTAGTGTGTCATTTATATTATTATGTGTCGTCTTCCGTCTGACCGGTCAGACATCGACTTAACTATGTACATTCACTTCTCTTGAGTGTATAGTGGGGGCAGAATTGACGGCCACGAATCGATACTACGGAGAGAAGTAAAATCCTAAATTAATACCATATAGAGGGTGGTGTGGACCGTCGAAAACCCGGAGAATGACAATAACAGTAAAGGTTAATGTGCCCGCAACCCGCAAGGGAACCGGGGGCTGAGCTTGACGCCTCCCCCATTCACCTTTTCCTGCTCCATGGAGCATTTCATTTCAACGTTTATGGGCACTTCGGTGATGAATAATCGCTGAAATATTTTCTTTCTTTTCCCTGAGAATAGCCGTCCAATTTGTTTTTATTTGGGATTGCAAGATGGTTAGGTGACTCGTCTCTTGACTTTTCAAGAGGTTTTAGAGGCCAAGTCCCGTGTTTGTTTCTCTAAGCTGTGACGGTTATAAGGTGCATGTCGTTTTCGTTGATCCCATCATGATGATGCGCGCAAAACGACCTTTGGTAGTAATGATTTTTAAGGGTGGCATGGACTATCGAAGACCCAGAGAATAGTGGCTAATGGTTGCAAGACCACAAGCGTGTGTTAATGTACTGTTTTATATTATATATGGCTTCTTCCGTATCGCCGGTCAACTCAACGCATTCATTTTGTATACTTCTATGTACATAATAAATATTGGAGATGGAAGTGACTGCAACAAATAGGTACTAAGGATAGAAAGGGTGGCGTGGACCATCGAAAACCCGGAGAATGGCAACAACAGCAATAAAGGTTAAGTTTCCAAAATTACGAGTGTCCATTTCCATTTTTTTGATATTTTATAGTGTGTGTCTATATATATCATTTGATTCGTTGCTCATATTGATTATGTTAATTTGCCTAATTTATAACTGGAGACGCAAATGGCAACCTTCAGTTAATATCAGTGATAGAAATGAGACCCTGATATAATGTACACTATACAAAGGGCACATGATGACAAATTAATAATGTGACAGAAGTAAGTACTTTGCCCTGGATTTCTCACAACTTTGCATAAAAAGGCTTTGACAGAAGATTATTCTTTTTATAGACCAACAGGAAAATGCACTTTCAATAATATGAACATAAAATATAGCTATAATATTTGCAAGACTTGTGACATGTTTAGAGGTACGCACACAAGGAAAGAAAAACAGTTACACAACTAATCTCCAGCCATCATAAGAAAAATATTCCAGCCAATCTTATGTCAACCATGTTGTACCAAGCAAACTTCAACCTATTTCGCCTATGAGATGCACATGTATGTTACTCCATTTGGCACACAGTACACTTTGTGACAATTAATGGGCATGGAATATCTGTTCTTTTTTTGTGATCAAGTTAATGACATTTAATTGCCTTAAATTTAATCATGAGATGTGCAAAATGATACATTATGGATCTCTTATTACTCCCTCCGATCCGAAGTAAGGGGGTGTTTGTTTCCAGGGACTTTTGGGTGTAGGGACTAGAAAAAGTCCCTAGCAAACCAAACAGGGTGGGACTTTTTTGGGACTTTTTGCTAAAAGTCCTTAGAAGCACCTCCTTGAGAGTCTTTTTCAAAAAGTCCCAAGGACTAGAAAAAGTCCTGGGACTAGGGAAACAAACACCACCTAAATGACGCGGTATCCATACAATGCACAATGTATAAGGGTCACATCATTTAATTCAAATCGGAGGGAGTATCTTATATCATCTCTCTACCTGATTCTTTACTTATTTTTGTAAAATCTCTCTACTTGATTCTATGATTCGTATCAACGAAGTTAATTTGTCTAGTTTATTATTGACAAGACTCTGAATTAATGCTAATGGATAGAAATGAGAACCCAATTTTATATACGGAGTAGTAAATATAAACGGTGTACACGTCAAAATGAGAAATTATTGTGGGGGAAAGTAAGTACGTAGTAAAAGAATTATTTCTGGAATAAATCAAAATGACAATTTAATATAGACGTAAAAGAATTATACTCCTATCTGCCAAAACTTCTTGCTCCATATATCTTTTGAGAACACCTCGAGAGGGGCGGGGGGTTCCTCCATTTTATTAAGAAGAGAGTTGGTCCAGTTTTCAAGGAAAATCGGACCCGAAAGCCAAACATTCCCGGCTAATCAGGGAAAACCGAAAGAAAACCCAAAGAGAAAGAAAAAAAAACGAGAAAAAAAGAGGCACTAGAACTTGGGGACAGGGACAACATACATAACTTTATCAGTACCCCACAAAACTTGTTCAGGACAGATCCCGTAATCTGCTGCACAAAACTTCTTCAAGACATGTGGGGACAACATAGCCAGAGATGCGCAATGGATGTTTTGGTTTTCCACCCAATAATAAAAAACTAAAGAACACAGATCCCCGTAATCCATGGGAAACAGGCCCATTGCAAACCAGCACTATGTTTATATATTTCTATGAGAGAAAGTAGTACGAAGAAATGCACGCAAAAATTATTTGCACATAGTAAGTATATTTTAAGGACCTCTTGTCCGGAAATCCGCGCCGAAATGATTTTGATTTGGTGTGGAGCGGTTTGCCTGTCCGCGTCGCCTCTCGCGGTGTCTCGCGTGCGTCCTCGCCCTGGCCGGGTCGCACCCGGCCCGAGTCAATTGGCTAAGCTAGAATGGGAGCCCGTCCATATTGGCAGCTGACAGCGGCATTTTTTCCGTTTTATAAACTGGGTTAGCACATGCGCAACCTCCGTAGCAACATGGCATCATCTTCCTCTTCCTTTTGTGGCAAAGGCATGGATGGATGGCATCGTACTAGTAGTATCATTTTGCATCCGCCGTGTGTGGCATGGCACCTGCCGGCTCTGCAACAGTGCGCTCCCATCCCATATCGTGCAGTTATTTGAAGATAACATTGAGTTTTTGGCAGGGCCCTCTTTTTTATTTGGTCCCATATGAATGCCCAGCCAATCAACTGGATGTTAACCAAGGAAAACAACATATTGAGAAAAAAGCAATTGGATATCAGGTCTTACATGTACATATCCTGACTTTGGCCCTGTTTGTTTCGGATTATGGGGGACCGGATTCAGCTTTGCGAATGAAGCCGAATCTGGAATCTGAAACAAACAGTTGTTTGAAATCAACTTTGCGAGTGAAGCTAAATCTGGATTTGGGTAATTTTTAGTGCAATTTCCTGAAGCACCTCAAAGTGTACTTTGGTGGTGAAGCTGATCGCGAATCAGCTTTGCCAGTGAAGCGAATCCATATGTGATTAAACTTGCACAAGAATGACTATATACTCAGAGAAAAGTGCATATTTCAACCTCCAACTCCTGCCCTAGTCTAACATACAATCCTCAACTATGATATCATCTAAAAATCTACCATGTACTCTTAAAACCAGCCAAGATTCAACCCTCCACGTTGATCGGTTCTGACCCATTGACCATCCAATCAGCATGCCCGATCAACAAGCCACATCAGAAAAAAAAAAGGGGGAAAATGTAAAATTTCAAAAAATCCAAAATATATATGTAAATTTTTTAAAAATAATATTCAGTAAATAAAAAATAAAAAAAATCTATAAAAATCGAAACAAATCAAAATCTCCATAAAATGAAATATGATTATATTTTTCATTAATTTAAGGAAAAATTGAAACTTTCCTAGAATGCTTATTGTTGTTTCCTTAAATTTATAGTATTTTTGTGATTTACTGAATTTTTTGAATTTTTAACAAAATTTGGGAAAATGTAATTTGATGATAGTTTCCATTGTTTTAAGCATAGAAATTGAAAATTTTCTAGAATGCTTAGTATTGTTTTCTTCATTTTACAGTTAATTTTTAAAACTGGAAATTTTATCTTTCAGACAAAAATTGGCAAAAATCCTGACAATTTTTTAATTTTATGAAATTTATTTTTGATTTTACATATTTTTTTCAAAACTGTTTTTATTCTACCAAAACATTGCAATTTTCTAAAAACTTTGAATTTTTTTGCTGACAGGATGGTCAATGGCTCAAAACAGGTCAACTGGGTCAATATCGGTCAATGGGGAGGGGAGGGGAGGGTTCAATCCTGGCAGATTTTAAGAGTTCGAGGTTGATTCTTAGACGTATCATAGTTGAGGGTTGTACATTAGACTAGGCAAGAGGGGAGGTTGAAATATGCACTTCTCTCATATACTCACAGTTCCAAACGGTTAATTACTCTATGACACACATCTAACTTGCACGCAGAGATGGCACTGTACATTTTTTTAGATGTGTTGCAAGACACTCCGAGAAGAATATGAGCCATTAATTCGATGTGATTGGATATTAATGATAAATAAATACAAGGAAGAGAATGATCTTGAAGTTACCAAATCACGAATATAACCAAGGAAAAGGGCTCTAGAAATGTATTAAAAGTTGTCATCTGTTTTTTGTTGTCTAATACTAACTGATAGATGCACGCTACTCAAGTAAAATATTAATTTTTTTTGCCAACAAATGTCATTTGTTAGAAATACACATATAAGGTAGATATCATCTATATACATGAGTACAAAGATATTGATTATTAATTACTTAAGCAATTTTAGACATTTAGGGCCTTTTCGGTACTCGGCTAGCTTCCAGATCCGCCAAATCTGCACTGGAGCTGAGCCGAACGGTTCCGCTCAGGGAAGCTAGCTTCCTGGATCGAAGGCCAGTCCACGTACAAAAAACTGGAGCGGCGTTTCTGGCGATCCAGGAAAAGGGAAAGCGGGAGTTGGCCTAAATTACGAGTAGTGCCACCGCCAAGTCACTCGATGGCCCACGTACCGGTTCGCTACCTTCGTTATATTCTCCTGATGAGCTACGTGGAGGCATCGATGCCTTTCCCTCTGAACTGGGCCAAGCCCAGCTAGTGTCCTCTTGTGTCCGGCTGGGCCTAAGACCACCATAACTGTTAAGTTAGCTGGGCTCCAGTTCGTCTGAGCAGGTTGGCCTGCTGGCACGTACCAGAAGCTGGAGCGAGCGTGCCGAACGGTTTTTCAACGATCGCAATCCAAGGAAGAAGCCAACATCGGGAAATAGAAGCCAGATTTGTGGATTTAGTGAAGCTGGAGGACATCCGAACGGGCCCTTAGGTGCAAAATTACAGCATATGTAATTGATTCATAAATATTTAGTTGGGCGTTTGTGTGATATCACTATGAGAATCAAAATATATCTAGCATACAAAGCGGGGCGCATAATATAATTAGAATGATCGTGCCTATGATATACACAACTCTCTGCAATAAACGAGATAGAACACTAAATCTATTGGATATCCGGATTTTTCTATGATTGTCACTTGATGTTCGGGAATAAATTCTCTTCTTTTTGGTGGCTTTTATGTCATGAACTGTAGCGCAGGATATCATCACAGTTTTAATAATCCAACCCTTACATTACAGACGGTGACATTTTCTTTGTTGTTAAAGTCTTAGGATATACGCCAAGTCGCTGTACAGAGGAAGAGAGAACACTGAATCTATTTGGCATAGGCGAATTTATCCTTGATCAATCGATGGCTAGGATTAAATATTAAGATCTCATTTTTGGTACGGTTTCTGGGCCATGAGTTGCAGTGCAGGTACCGCGGTCCAAACATTGCAACCTTTAAATAGATATAGCTGTTAAATTTCTCCAACTTCACTGGCAAGTGTCAACTGTTAATTTTTTTGGTAGTAGCTAGGCATAGATGGAGGATGTATTTGCTGACCGCGAGTGCGGGTACCGTGTTCGAAATAATGCAACCAACCTTTAGATTACTACAATAACGGTGGTGATTTTTGTTGTTATAATTTTCTCCAACTGCACCGGCAAGTGTCAACTGATTAAGCTAGCAGTGGCTAGCCAGGGAGGACGTATTTGCAAGTTGCAAGTGATACGAGATCTTGGGTAGATGCCTTTTTTTGTGCGAGCAACTCGTGTTAGTTGGCATGGAGCCGATCGCTTTTATTTTCTTATGAGGAAGCTAGTTATGATGGATCGCTACTTGCAAACAGTGAGCTTTTGGTTCCAGGGGTTTAACTAGGTATAGCTAGGAGGCCACCAGCAGTGTAGCGCTAGTATTATGTGATACGGTTGTTGGTCAGCTGTTCAGACGTACGTAGTTGTATATATTGTTGACACAAGTGGCTTCTGACTATTGTTTTCCGCAGATTAAGCAGTTAGGCATGACTCGTTTAGGGCGTGCGTGTGTGCGTACGTGGATGATTATTGAGGTTGATCAACCAAGAGCGCTGATGACAGAAGCAATCGGCCGGGGTTAGTTGGGGACGGACGGGAGAACCATCTAGATATTCAGATAGATACTACTCCTTCTGTAAACTAATATAAGAGCGTTTAGATTATTATTTTAGTATTCTAAACACTCTTATATTAGTTTACGGAGGGAGTACTAGTAGATGTGTGCCGCCGCTGACCAGCTAGCTAGCTATGTGTCACTGTCGCTCATACGTACATAATGTAGCTGTGTAGTAAGTTGTTTTCTGGAGCAGACAGGCGCCAAACAACAACAGAATTGTGCACGTGTGTACCATCTCGAGACCCCAACGATGTTGGTGTGCTCTTGGTCGACCACACACACCCTAAACGGGCGGACGGAGCGCGTACGACGGCGACGCCGTGGCGTAGCTTTCTCTGCGCCGGGAAGGAAATATGGCTCCGGCCGTGGCACGGAAGCTAGCCGGCTACCTCGCGGTGGGAGACGTTCGTTTTCCAGCACGCGCGCGGGAACGGGGCGGTGCACGTAAGCGTTGGGCGCATGCCGCCTGCCTGCGCGGCGGTCAGCGGCGCCTAGCTAGCAGCGTTAGGCTACCTAAGGCACCGATTATGCATGCATGCACGCATGTAAACTCCGGCCGGCAAAGGCTCACGAGTCACACGCCACGCACAGCAGAGCAGCTTGGCCTCGCCGCAGTTGCCGCCCCGTTCCGTTCGTCGTCGCCTCTTCCATCTGGTTTAACCGGCGCTGAATTGCCGTCGTTCTCGTTCTCGCTCACGAGATCACCAGCTAGCCGATCACATGCATGCATGGATCGTACAGTACGTACACAGCGTGATGCATGCATGCTTGGACGAAAAAAGAAGGCGCGCACCGATCTTGATCGGTCAGTCGGTCCCACTTTCCTTTGCGTTTTACCTAGACTTCTACTATGTCTGTTAAAAAATAGTATAAGAGAGTTTAGATCACCAGTGATGCCGGACCGACACACTTCTGTGCTTGGATGCACATGCATGCACGAACGCGGGAACAAGGCGCGGTCTGGATTAACAAAAGCTAGCTAGCTAGCTAGTGCAAGGAGACGATTTAGGGGTCAAACCGAATCACACTGTTATCTCTCTATACTACAGTACATGTCTACATAGAGCCTAGATATATGCTTTGCTTGATTCGCCTAGAAGGAGTAGCTACACCTATCATGACGCACGATATCTTTGGCTTTTTGATACTTTTCAGTCGACCGATCGGCAGGACGGACGGCAGCAACTGTGTTTCAACAGGAGGAGATTTTATTTTGAAAAAGCAAAAGTCACACCTGCTTGGTCGCTCGTTCGTTCAAAGGGCGCCGCTGTTAACTTAATTAACGTGTGTGCGTGTGTGTGAGAAACCACTGGGCTAGCAATAGCTAGGTGCCTAGGATAAGGTCGGTCATGCGAAAGGCTTGGACAATTAGTTACTTGTCTTTTTTACTCCGCATATGAGATTTGTTTGAGGACACACATCGTAAAATTTAATCGTATTTACATGAAAAAATACCGACATCCAGAATACTAAAGTTATATAATGTAAAAATTGAAATCATGACACATATAACGATGTTGATTTTGTACTGTGAAAATTGATATTTTTCCAGGCATGGACCGGAGGGAGTATGCTCTCAGCATGGACTCACTTGAAAATTAATTATCAAACAGAGAGGGGTAGGAGGGGTTAGCTTTGACCGGACCATCGCTTCTCCGATCGGAAAACCAGGAAGGATTATTTGACCTTTTTTTAAGGCAGAGAAGGATTATTTGACTTGATGTAGAGTCGTGGCGGCTCTTAATTAAGTTAACGGTGCCTGCACTAGGTCATGGACCTGGTGTCACCGTGGTCGTCGACTCGTCATCCTTCCCTGCAGCAGCACACAACGACTGCTTCAGGAATGACATGCTTCACAGAAACGACGTGATTCAGCTGCATTTTCATCTCTTGTTTTTACTCGGATGCTTTAGTGTGGCTAGTTAGCGATCGATCATCGATTCGGGTCGGTGGTGGTGGCCGTGACATCGCTACATCGTGGAGGGTGGATCGGCACCACAAGCTATGGAAAAGGCATCGTGCGAGCTCGCCTAGGCGAAGGCCAGAGGGCTATGGTCGTTGCTGGCATGGCGAAAGTCGTCGACAGTCACCGGTAGTGCCCCCTACTCCCCGATCCATCGAGACTGGCCGCAGACGCAGTCATGGGCATTTCCTACTATGGAGGCGCTGACCCAGGCTCAGTGGCTGATGCCGGGCTGGCTGGCAGTAACAATGCCCAGATCCGGATATGAAGGTTTGTGCTTGTCGCAACTTGGATGCCTCATGGTGGTAGAGGTGATGTGCCAAGCAAAAGCTTCATGCTTTAGCGCCGATGGCGGCAACACCCAATGGTGTTGCTCTCCTCTTGAGGACGTCGTTGTGATTCTTCTCTCCGTGTCAGGGTTCCAGACGAACACTCTTGCCCGTCTGGAAATCAACAGCGGCGACGCTTAGCGCCGTTTCCCCTCATGAAGGTGTTGTTCTAGAGCTTAACTTTTGTAGGGCGTGCCGCGACGTTGTATTCAAGCCTGCCTATGTTATTTTTCGACAACACGATCAAGTGCTTTTATGCTGTTCGCCTGTCCCAAGATCTGCTTTGTAAGATGGTTTTCTCGCAACCTAATCTAATCCAATGGTTCCACACTTCCACTAGTGCTAGCAGCAGGAGTACCATGCACTTTGACGTGTACTTTATCTGTAAAGCAGAGGGAGAACCTGTTTCGAGTCGGGTAACTGGCACTGCACACGGCCGTACAGTAGTCATGCATGTTCTAACTAACTAATGCTTTTTTTAACCTTGTATCTATCTAAGCTAATCTGATGGTTCCACTAATGCTAGCAGCAGGAGTACCGTGCTTTAGTCTTCGCGCTTACATGACAGGAGTACTAGTAGATTAATAATTAACTGATCAAGATAAGGTAAAAGCAAGGAAGCAAGCAAGCGGTCCTGAGTGTCACCGACAGGCAGGCACGTTCTCATGGTGCCCTGTTCTGCTCTGTTCCACAAAATCCATTCCCCAAGATTACAACCCGAGATTCTGCTAAAGTTACGGAGAGCAACCGCGGTAACGGCGAGTGCTCTTTCCCAGTAGCTTAACAAGTCCCTAGCTTGGCAAGTGCGTAATGCTCCCCTCTTAACAAACGACTAAACAAATTGGTTGCTTAACCAGGTGGTGATGGATCCATCATGCGCACATGTGGTTTTGACCAGCAAAGCAACCCCCAGGACGCTAATCACAACAACTAAGCATATACTCTACTAGCTGAGCTTCTTTAACTAGGATGGGATCTGCGATGTGATTCGATTCTGCGTACGCTGGACGGAATATTGGCAGGTGCATGCGTGGACGTACGCGGCGGAAGAGCTTAATCTTCACTCATCGCCGCGCGCCTCGTACGGCTGCATGCATGTGAGTTGCCGTGACCGATCGAGCTGGGGCCTCTTTTTTTTTAGGAGTGAAGTCTAGTTTAAACCTTGATTTTATACGTGCAGGTGCAGTTGAAACCAAACCCTAACCTCTCAATCCCTGAAATCGCTATTCTGTACTTGTCAATCCCGGTTAATCTCAACCCTGAACCTGTTCAAACCAGTTTGGCATGATACGAAAGAATGATCCCGGTCGGGATCACACTCTACTCTCGCTAACTACACAGGTCCACCTGTCGTGTTCATCTTCTATCCCATGTCCATCTTCTATCCATCCCTCCCTCTCTTGCCAAGAACGCGTACACCGGACCGATGCAGTAGGCACCCAGACGGCAACATAGGATCGCGGCGGCGCCGCCACAGTCGTAGACGCCGGGGATACCACTGTCCTCTGCATATCGTCCCACCTACAGCGTGAAACCTAAGGCAGCCTTGTCACAAACCAAACATCCCCATAGCTCACGGCTAGGGGACATATGCCCCCCTCCCACCTAGACCTAGGAAGATATAGCTGCTAGTGAACAATTTATATTTTTATTGAGGTGAATCAATTGGATCATCTATTGGTACTGGGGCATCGGGTTAGGCGACGTGTCATCCTATTACCTTTGGAGGGGCCTGATTAAAATGTTTGATTGCACGCATGCGGTGTCATCCGAAGCTCGTCTGATCGTGACAACTTCCCTTCACTTGGCCCGACCTCGCTGTGCATGTACTTAGGCCTCTTTTGGTTCATAGCATAGAAACATCATAGGAATAGAAAAGTCATAGGAAATAAGATGACATGCTTCTTAAACTCTATGAGTAGGAATAGGAAAGGAGATGTCTTTTGATTCACATCATATGATTTTTTATTGAGTCTAGGCTAATATTTATTTTTCTATGAAATGTGGTGAATAGGATGAATTCTTCCATAGGAATAGGATTCTATTCCTTCAAAACCAAAAAGCACTAAAGAAATTTTTCCTACAGAAATCCTGTCCTATGAAATCCCTACAAAATCCCTCCAAACCAAAGGAGGTCTTAGTATTGTCCAGCTCTCCAGCTCCTGGTCATTAACACACATGTGAGCGTGTCGGGTACTAACATCAGATCAAGTTCAGAGGAGGGAGACATTTTCCTGTGCTAACCCTCCATTATTTCGTCGTCGAAGCTAGCTAAACTAGCTTAATTAGGCAGGCATCTAAAACTTGGAATATCTTTGCAAGTTTCCGGCCAGTGTCTCGATGGACCGAAGCCCTACCCACCGACTGCATGCATGTTCTCCGCGCGACTGCATGGAGACGGAGGTATGCAAAGAGCCTAATTAATCAAGCCAGGTGGATGGACGGATGATAAGATGATACCAATCATGCATCACCGTAGTATAGTGCAGTGTACGTGTTACTTTTGGATATTGTAGTACAAATTAAAGCACACACGAACGGCCGGTGCATCTTTGTTGTGTGCATATATGCCAGGTGTTAGAACAAGACTACTCCTTCTCCAATCATCTACCTGCAGGAGCAGATATAGAGCCAGCTAAACAGTGGCCAAAGCTAGGAACTAAAGCGCATGCATCAACCGTGTACAGCACGTACACGTTCGTCCATACACACACCTTTTCTCAGGTGTCGCCATTGTTTAAGCCAGGCGTTGTGTGGTGTGGCCATTAGATATATACTAGCACATCGGACGATCAATCATGCATCAACGGGCTGGCGAGCGAGCGAGAGAACGTGCATGTGCGTGCATGGACGATCGATCATCGTCGACTAACTATTGGTGGGTGGTGGGTGTCTCCATGGACCGTGGACGCATGTGTGCGTACGTACGTACTGGCATTATTATACTGTCGAGATGCTTTTCTGTGTGATTGGTGTTGGAATCTTATCTACTAGCGTTCATCGAGTGATCTTAGAGCTCCCAAGGCCGATGCTGGCTGGGAAGTTTGAGCCATCTCGATGAGTGAACCATAGGTGGCTAAGCTGGCGGCGGCTCGAGTGAGCGCCATGCAGGATCACATCTCACACCCCAAAGGACGGACGTGGCCATTTCCATGCTCTTCGTTCCTTCAATTTTCAAACATCGTCTCTCAACTCCGACCAGTTCTACAGCTTGAGTTAACCACCCATTAGGATACTGCACCTAGCTAACCAGGGAGAAGAATATGATGCGCGTGCCCATGCCCCATGCATGTGTATGTACGTACGTACAAGGAAGGCCGCACATTCGTGATGGTCGATCGATCAGGAGCAGGCCTCGGTCGTCGGTGGTGAGGGGGGTCGCCGGATCCACGCGCGTGGATCGTTTTCTCTTTTGTAGATTAGGATTTTAGGCCGTTCATCGTCTTGGCTTCGGCGGCGGCGATGGCGGCGCTGAATAAAGTTTCTTCGGATCCTACTCCAACAAGGCGATCGGTCCTATGGTTGGGGATCGATTTGGCAATCAGTCTGTTCAAGTAAGGATTGCGTGGCGGCGGCGACATCCTTGTGGCTGGTGCGTGCCTGCTCCAAGATCCGCCTGCCCAGGATTACGGCGCGCGGATCATCAAGACACCCGTAATGTCCAGGCTGGACCGTCCGGAACAAAATTACTGTTCTGACCCTTAAGGCAAACTAAATCCCGATTTGACCTCGTTCCGAAATTTTTTTCGTTTCTGACCTTTTTCGGTGACGCCAAGGTCCCTGGCGTCTGGGTTACGAAGCAGACGCCAGGGTCCCTGGCGTCTGGCCCCTGGCCCGCACTGCCCACCTGCCCGTTGACCTGCTGACGTGGCAAAGGGGCCAGACGCCAGGGACCGTGGCGTCTGGCCCCGGTAAGTGGATAACCCCACCGGGAGAGTGTGTGGGTCCCACCCCACACACTTTCCCCAATCCAGCCCGAGCTTGAAGAAGAGCTGCTGCCTCCCCACTCTCTCTCACCCCTCAAGCTCCCCCCTCAAATCCTCTCCAAAAGGTACATCCCTTAGGTGGATCTTTTCATCACTTTGTTGCTCTTGTTAATCTCTCCCAAATCATCCAATTATTTTTTGTTAAGTCTTGTCCTTTTGGTTGCATTTTATACATGTTGGTGGAACCCTAGTTCATGTTTTCTCCCCCTTATGTTAGTGTGAATGGCTTGGTTAACTTTGATAATATAGTGCTATGCATGGTGTGTAGTAGGAATATATGTTTGTTGAGTAGAAAGATTGGGGGTTAGGGTTAGTTAGTGATTAGGGTTAACTTTGCTTAGTGTGTTAATTAGTGATTAGTGATACTTTTGTGGACATCGCCAATAATTTAGTGTTGATATGATTTGGATATAATAAGATGTATTTGGATAAACACCAATTCTCATTGAGGTCTTAAATGCATTCATGTAATTTTTAGATGGAGAGACTTGTTAATGTTCATTACATTGACAAGGAGGCATTCTTGAGTAACAATGCCGGCACGGGTGAGGAACCATTGGTTTTTGATAGAAGCCCTAGCTATGAGGATGTTGTTGCAAAAGTGAGACAAGTCTTGAAGTGGATGGACACCAATGTTGATGTTAAGTTAATAGGAAGGTATGATGTTGGAGTTGGAGCCAAATCTCGCTTGAAAAGTATGCCTATCACCTCGGATTTGCATTGGGATGTATACAAGGAAAAAGTATCCCAATCGGAAGACAAGTCACTTGAATTGTTTGCCACCACTGAATCTCCTCGGTTTACCTTTGATTTGAACCGGCATGTCTCTTCCCCAATGGATGACATGAGCGAGAGGACAATGGTGCCACTTGTTGAGCATAGGGTTGTGGTTGATGCCCCCAATGTTTATCCCCCACCATGTCCCCGTGTACCAACTATCAAAGCAAATGAGGTTGAGTTGTATGCCCCCAATGCTTCTAGCCAACCACCAACTAGCCAAGCAAATGAAGTTGAGGTGATTGCTAGTGACGGAGTAATTCAAGAGGATGAAGATGCTTATGATGACGACGAAGAGCAAGAGGAAGGGTTTCATGGCAATGATGTTGGTGACTTGGATGTGTACATAGCGCAAAAGGACATGGATCGTGACTTGCCTTTTAGGCGTCAATATGCGTATGACTCGGATGACGAGGGTCCAGTTGAACAGTTGGACGAGGATGGATTCACAAAGGAGGAGAACCAAATCCACTTTGAGCTGACGGGCTTACAAAAAAGAACTCACTTATTTAAAGATCTCGGCCTTGCCCATAAAGCTGTTGTTGATGGTGGAATGAGAATGACGGCGATTGAGCCAACACCATGCCCGGATCCAGGAGAACCAAGGGTGGAGAATGAGGACGAGAATGCTTATTTGAAGAAAGGATTGAAGTTTCTGAGCTTGCCTATGCTGAAGTTTTGGTTGGCTGACTATGCCATTCGAAACCATAGGCCAATTTATGTTGAGCACTCCGACATGAAATTGCGTTACACCGTGGTGTGTGAGCAAAAGGAATGCACATGGAAGGTTCGTGCAAGAAAGCTTAAAGAAACCGAAGAATGGGTGTTAACAAGTTGTGATACCACTCATAGATGCAAACCGCCATCGAAACGACTTAGAAAGACACACCGTCAACTCACATCTGAGTATCTTGGATACAAATGGATGAAAGACATAGCCTTTGATCCCACTGTGAAAGTGAGGTTTCTCATGCGGACGGTGAAAAAACAATTTGGTTATGAAGTCAAGTATGGGAAGGCATGGAAGGCAAAGGCAAATGCTATTACGATGTTGTACGGTGGTTATGAAGAAGCATACAACCAGCTCCCAAGGTTGTTGGCCGCCATTGCACATAGGAGCCTGGGCATGTTTCATGTGGTCGAGGATCACGAGGGAGTGTTCCACCGTGCCTTCTGGAGTTATGGACAATGTGTGGAGGCGTTTCAGCATTGTCGTCCGGTCTTGTCTATAGATGGCATGTTCTTGACCGGTAGATATAAGGGCACACTAATGGTAGCAATGGCGCACTCATCAAACGACAACGTGTTGCCATGTGCATTTGCTTTGGTGCCTTCCGAGCACCAAGACAACTGGGAGTGGTTCATGGGTCATGTTAGGCACAACGTGATTGGGGCTAGGGAGGTATGCATCATATCGGACCGACATCATGGCATACTCAAGGCAATGGACATTGTTATTCCAGGATTTCCAAAGCTTCACCACAGATGGTGCATGAGGCATTTCGTGGCCAACTTTTACCGGGCATGTAAGAGCAAGGAGCTCAGCAAAGACCTTACCCATGTATGTGTGGCCTTCACCACCCAAGGTTTCGATGCTCGGTACAACAAACTCTTTGCAGCGGTGAACGAAGGGGGAAAAGACTTTTTAACTAGGAATTTAAGTGAGAAGCACAAGTGGGCACGCGCTCATGACGATGGTGGTTGGCGATATGGCGACATGACGAGCAATCTCGTAGAATGTTTCAACAATGTGTTGAAGGATGCTCGTGCTTTGCCGGTGACTGCAATAGTGGAGTACACCTTCTTCAAGCTTAATGAGTACTTTCAGAGGCATTCTGAAGAGACTGCAAAATGGATAGGTGAAAAAAAGGATTATCCGGAAAAGGTTGATGAATGGTTGCAGTTACAAGCAAGCAAGTCTTCACGACAACAAGTTATCGTATTCGATAGACTTGAAATGATCTATCAAATTGATGAGCCAGGTGGCACAACACGAGATGGTAGACAATATGGTGGTGCTGCATTTGAGGTGAAACTGAAGACTCAGTGGTGCCAGTGCGAGAGGCCTAGTAAGTATCATTGGCCATGCTCGCATTTGATAACGGCGGCGAAGGCAAGAAACATACATGTTAATGATGGAAAAACCGTGAGGATGCAAGAGTTCCATGTGGAAGCTACTAGGTTGACATGGGCGCCAAGATTTCACCCTTTCTTGGACCAATCACAGTGGCCTGAGTACCATGGCCCTCATATTAGGCCAGACCCTCTTCTGAAGGTGGAGACGAAGGGTAGAAGGAGAACTAAGAGGTTCAGGGGTGATATGGATGACCTGGCTGGATACACTGGCATGAAACAATTTGGTAGCGGTCATTTCATGGAGGCTCCTGACATTATCAACTGTGGGGTGTGCGGTGAAGGGGGGCACAATGAGCGGACATGCAAAAAAAAAGAAAACCAAAAAAAGAAAAACAAGTCGTGGAGGCGGCACCGATGGTGAAAGAGGTGGAAGAGGTGACGGTGGTGGTGGTCGAGGAAGAACGAGCGTCAGAGGTGGTAGTGGTGGTCGTAGAGGGAGCACAAGTGCTAGAGGTGCTAGTGTTCGTAGAGGGAGCACAAGTGCTAGAGGTGGTGGTCGAGCTAGCACAAGTGCTAGAGGTGGTGGTCGAGCAGCCACAAGTGCTAGAGGTGGTCGTGGTCGAAGAGGAAGCACAAGTGCTAGAGGTGGTCGTAGAGGAATGGTTGATAATGGATCGGCCTTCGGTTATTTGTTTAATCCAGATGGTTGATCTAATAACAATGGTATATTATTTGTTCATACAATTCCTAGCATTTATGCATTTGCTCTCTTAATGTCTTGTGCTAACAATTGTTCTTTTTGTAGGCATGGCTTCATCCGGTTTCAGGACGAGGCCACCGTGCGCGGACCAAGAGGACATGCCGAAGACGTGGTTGGAGGCCAGTTTGGACAAGAAGAAGGAGAAGGATGTGCCCACACCACCATGTTGGTGTGGTGATGTTTGCAAGCTGAAGGTGTCCACTGACCGCAACAAGTCATGGACAGAAGGTAGAAGGTTTTTCGTGTGTCCCAACTATGCACATGATCGTCGAAGGCCAACTAACGCATATGACATACCACCGGTATGTTAGGTGTACATATAAAAAACATCAACAAGTTGTCACTCATATGTCTAACAAAATCATGGTTTATATGTAGTCCCCTCCTCCACTTTGCAAGTACTTCACTTGGATAGATCACGAGGTACCAAAAGATATCCAAGAGGACCAACGTGCAGATTGGTTACGGAGGCAGCGCCTATTCGAGGAGTCCTATGCACGGGGATTGGAGCGGGAGCGTCGTGAGAAGGAGGCTCGTGAGCGCAAGAAGCGTGAGCAAGAGAGGGCACGCAAAGAGAAGGCGGCTCGTCAAGAAGAGAGGGCAAGCAAACTTGCAAGGGCTCGCGATGCACGAGAGGAGGACGAGGCACGTGACAAGAAGGGAAAGTGGCCCCGGACTACTCAGTAGACAAATGGAAAGGCACCGGCGTCGATGATGAACTGCCGAGACTTTGTTTAATGTATGAACTTATTATTCGAGACCTTGTGTGGTCATGAACTATTTCTGTCATTCGAGACTATTTGAGATTATGTGCAAACTATGTTCGTCATTCGAGACTAGTTGTTATGCTTTGTTCATATTTTTGGTTGAGAGTAGCATGCTTTGTTCATATTTAACAGTGTTTGCTAGTTGTTGCTAAGCAAAAACTTTAACAAGCTGTGTGCAAAAACACCAGGCCCACACCCAGACGCCAGGGTGCATGGCGTCTGCCTCCCAGATCCAGACGCCAGGGTCCCTGGCGTCTGGCTTGCTTTGCTCACGCAGGTGACCAGACAGGCCGTCTGGTGTGTCTGATGGACACCCAGACGCCAAGGTCCCTGGCGTCTGCCTCCCAGATCCAGACGCCAGGAACCCTGGCGTCTGGCGTGCTTTGCTCACGCAGGTGACCAGACAGGCCATCTGGTGTGTCTGATGGACACCCAGACGCCAAGGTCTCTGGCGTCTGCCTCCCAGATCCAGACGCCAGGAACCCTGGCGTCTGGCGTGCTTTGCCCACGCAGGTGACCAGACAGGCCGTCTGGTGTGTCTGATGGACACCCAGACGCCAAGGACCCTGGCGTCTGGTGTTCAGAAAGCATTCTTGTCCAATGGATAAGATTTGAGTGGATAAGATTTTGGGCCCACCTCTACCCCTCTCATCCATTCATCTCCACCTCTACCCCTCTCATTTTACTCATATCCACCCACTCTCACCTCTAGCCCTGCCAACGTCACTCCCTCGTCCAGCACCCTAACCCCCCCCGTCAGATCTCTCACAAATCGGTCTGGTTTCACCGTTGATCTTCAGGATTTCGAGACTAGAAGGTAAATCAACTCCACCCCCATTTTTTGGTTGGTTTAATTTATCATACTTTTGTGAAAACCCTAGTTTGTTTTCCTCGTGGTTTAATGTATCATTGGTTAGCTACTAAGAGATTTGTGTGCTGTAGATGGCTAACGAAACTCAGTGGGTGCTTAGCCCTGTTGTTCATATGCATGGCTTGTCTCCATGTATTGTGCAAGTTAGTCAAGTGGACCTCACTTTCGATTGGTTGAAGACTAAATTCATGTTGAAGCAAGGGTTGAAGGAAGATGATTTTGTGTACTACGTCAGCAGGAGGAAGTCAGATGGCCCCGGGGAAAGAAAATTGGTTGACATAACTGATGATGACAAGATTCAAGAAATGCTGGAAGAATGGAAATGGAAAAGGGTTGTTGACTTGCATTGCTACAGGAAACCGAGTTATATGTGATGTTCATGTCGTTTCAACCATCGTGGTCATGAACTACTTATGTCATTCGAGACTATTTGTGTAATTTGAACTATGTTTGTAATTTGCTATGTCATTCGAGACATTGTATCGTAAACCATCGTGGTCATGAACTAAGTTTGTAATTTGAACTATGTTTGTCATTTGTCAACTATAGTGTTATGAAAAGACTATGCAATGCTTATGTATGTATGTTATTCGAAACTACAAGTGAAAAGACAAAACTACAAGTGAAAAAGCAAGTATTGTCTGCACCAGGACTAGACGCCAAGGACCCTGGCGTCTGGCTCCCCTGCTTTACCCTGTTTCTGGTGTCAGTAGACTGCCAGACGCCAAGGACCCTGGCGTTTGGTCGCCTGACTTACAGCCAGACGCCAAGGACCCTGTCATGTAGGGTCATCGTCATCTCCCCACATGGAAGGTGGAAGGAGTGAGTCTCCGGCCTCCAACGATCCACAAGTGCGGTCAGCGCCGCATGGTTCACCGGCGGAGCGCGTCGCTTAAACTGCAACACGAATGGGAGAAGACCCAATCTCCGAATGTAAGGCTCATACCGCGGGTCGTAATCAAAGTCATCAGCGGAATGACCCCTCATGCGCATAGCAACTACAACCTGCAAATAAAGTGATGTTTTAATAATCAATACAAGAACACAAATGAGAAACAACGAAAATTGACCCAGTCTTGCTTCTTACCTGTCCATTTTCAATGGCACGAGCACGATGCTCCTTATCCCACTCATCGATTAATCCGTCATACCAAGGTCCATCACCATCCGCCATCCTACAAAAAAATTTCACAAACATCTATGAATACATGAACAATATCAAACAATTTCCTTCTCCAAGTTTATTCCATATGAAAACACCATTCTTCTCAAACATAACCACATCATTTCTTTCTTCTACATATGCACACATATCATCTAGAGTACCAAATTTCACCATCAAATATATTTCATTATCATCATCCGCCATTCTATTGAACAAATCATGTCACACACAATAAGAAAATTTCATCATCTCTTTTGCATAATTTTTTTTGCCAACAATAGGATTATCTACACATACACACATCATCTATCAAACCAAATATAGTATGCCAAAGTCTATTTTACATACACAAATCATATATTCATCACCCCTCTTAATTAAAAAAAAAATCCTATGGACAACATATACACAAAACCGAATTGATTTTACCTACATGTTCAACTACACATCATCTACTGCATACCTAATCATCTATCAACTACACAAAATTTTCTAAAAATAAGAAACCATCTACTCATCTAACATCACCTAGTGTTGAATAATGCATCCAACCAAAGAGGGGAAAACAAAAAAAATTTGGAGGGAATGGGGGAGAATACCTCAAAGAAGCTTGGGGGGGTCCGATCTGTGAGTTTGAGGGGTTGATGGAGTAGATCAAGGGGGGTGGTGGTGGGAGGGAGAGAAGGGGCGACGAACTGCCCCCTGTTCATCGAACAGCCAGAGAAGATGAGATTGGGATGGGTGGGCTGGCCCCGCGGCGTTATCCACTTACCGGGGCCAGACACCACGGTCCCTGGCGTCTGGCCCCTTTGCCACGTCAGCAGGTCAACGGGCAGGCGGGCAGTGCGGGCCAGGGGCCAGACGCGAGGGACCCTGGCGTCTGCTTCGTAACCCAGACGCCAGGGACCTTGGCGTCACCGAAAAAGGTCAGAAACGAATTTTTTTTTACAACGAGGTCAAATCGGGATTTAGTTTGCCTTAAGGGTCAGAACAGTAATTTTGTCCGACCGTCCGCACATGTTTAGGCTTCCAACGCAGGTCGCAAGATCGGAACGGAGCTGGACGTCTGAAATCCCATGAACCGGCCTCAAATCCGGGTTGCAACGGGAGAGTCCAGACGTCCGCCATATCGGACTCCGACAACCTGTGCCCACAACCATGCTCTCCGACCGTCTGACTCTAAAACCGTCCACCGTCCTCCGTATTCACGGTGGCGCGACGACCAAGAATCAAGTACGCCTTTAAAATCGTCCACCGCCCTCCATGCAAAACCTATCCGAACGGTCCTCCTTCCCTCCCGCACCTCCATCGTCCGCCGTACACCACCACGCCTCCCTCCGCCACGATGGGCAAGAAAACAAACATTCAGAGGACCTGGACGTGGTGTCTGCTCGGCGCCTACCCTCCGACCAGCCGTAGACTCGCCATGCACTGAATCCGGGGAGATCCTGGCCGAGTCCGCGCCGGCCTCCACGGTTGTCGGGCCTGTCATGGTCCATGACTTCGTCCACCGTGAAGCAAAACAACACACCGATGAGGAGCAGAAGCACTGACCGAGGTCGCCACAAGGCTTTCGCGTAGAGCACACCATGCCCAAAGTCATAGCATCACGTCCTGACCTCCGCTCGAGCACCGGTAGCCAAGTGTCCAACATGGCTCACCACCGCCAACATCCACCACGTACCACCCCGATTTGCAAAACGCAGCTACCACCATGCATGATTCAACGCATGAAGCCGCCGCAACTCTAACTAGGAGCCGCTGCCCAACATCCTCATACCCCGCTCCAAATCCGAGTACCCAGCCGACCAAAGCCCACCCGCATTGGCCAGATCTGGCTAGAACAAGTCACTTGCGGCAGCCGCACCCGCACCGGCCTAGGCAAGCTACGAGCAACTCGTTGCCCACCTGACCGCCGTCGGGCCTCACAGTCCCACCGCCCTGAGCATAGATCCAGGCGACAAAGCCCAGAACTGGTGTGGCCGCGCCATCCCCGTGGTCGCAGTCGATGCCATTGCAGCCAAGAACGGAAGATTGCTCTGGCTCGACCACCACTCGAGCTACCCTCGCCCCCTTTCCCCACCCCGCACAGAGGCGCGCCGACAAGCCCGAGGCCTCCGCCCTGGCCTCCTCACGCTTCTCCGCCAACCACCGCCATCCCTGCCAACAGGACCGACCGCCGGCGCTAGCTTGCATGAGGGAGTACTTCCGCCACCTTCGGCAGCGGGGGCCACCGCCAAATGGAAGCAAATGGAAGCAAATGGAAGCAGGGGTAGCTAGAGGCGGGCCCTCTAAGGGACCAGGCGAGGCAAAGGTGGATTGGGCTTTGGCCGAAAAAAAAACTTCTTCCTCCACATATTTTTACTAGTATATGTCCTTTAGAGACATGCAGGAACAACATAATCGGAAGTGTCTGTTTTTAATATTAATAGTCCACAAATGGTGCAATGGAAGCAATGGATGTTTTCTTGTTCGACTCAATAAACTAATGAACACAGATCCCGTGATCCATGGAGAGTTGGTCCATTCCAGACCAACGCTATATTTGTATCAGAAAAAGAAGAAATGCACATGAAAATCCATATCAAAATATAAAACGTCTTTTGACATTATCGTGTTAAAAAAGTTTTCTATTTACAGTTTTCTATTTACATACAGAGGGAGTATTTTAAAAAGTGTCTTCTCCCTGGCCAAGGTCGAAATGATTTTGATTGATTTGGAGAGGTTTGCTATATGCCGAGTAATGCTACACGTACAAACGAGTTACAAGGTTTTACAAAAAGAGTTAATTTGATTGATCAATAGATGGGGAAGCGGCCCACCCTATCTAAAAATTAGGGGGAGGCAAGTTTATGATTGATTAGTAGATGAAAAAAATGTCAATCAACATGCAATTGCGTGTAACTCTTTGTATGTTTAGCATTATTCCTGTTTGCCTGTCTGAGTCGCCTAGTCTCGCGTGCATCCTGGCCGGGTCGCACCGGGTCCGAGTCAATGGGCTGCTAGTATGGGAGTCGATATCGGCAGCAGACATCGGTATTTTCCAAAAAATTTAAACTGGACTCTGCACATGCGCAACCTCCGTAGCATAATTTTCCTTTTTTTTGCATGATAATACATGTCACATTTATATAGAATAAAGATCAAGTTACAAGGCACGTAAGTACCGACCATACATGACTGAAAAGATAAAAAAATCCTATGCAAAATACCAGCGCCTGTCCCTTTCCTTCGACACCACTGAAGCGGCCACCAAAGGGTAAAAAGACAGATCACCGCTTCGTCCAAGCTCGACGCGGCTCCATCGCTGATCAACAGCTTTACGGACCTCCAAAGTAGTTTGCCAAAAGCAAAACCATAGCCGCTGAAAGAATCAGACCGGGGCAACATGTCCCCGGACACGCCATCGAACTTCAGAACTGACACCCTCGCATGACGACGACGTCGGAGAAGGAAACCAGAACTGCCCGCCTTCGACCACAGACCCAACACAAGATACTCCATCTTCCAGGTGTCACTTGCATAGACAACCGCCTGCGCGTACTCCTGAATGACAAAACCTCCCTGCTCCACCATGACGTCGGAGACAACGCCACAGCAACGGGGACAGAGCAGAAGGAGAGACACACCTGATGGAGTTGCCGCCGCCGCCTCGTCAACACCATCCATGAACCCTAACGCTGTCGATCGGAGGGATCGACAGAGACACGATGCCATCAACTCCGAGACGCCGCCATGAAAGACACCGCCGGTGTGGGAGTGGGGTTGAGGCAGATTTATTCGTCCGGTCGCCGCTCCCACCACCCCAACGACGCACCACGACCTACAAATCCAAAACCTAACTACAGAGCGGAGGAACGGGGTCCCCCCTTCCTCCGGCCGCCGGAGCAGTAGTCGAAGGGAGAGGGGGCCAGCGCACCGGCCGGTGGAGATCGGAGGAAAAAGTGCCTCGCCCTAGTCGCCTGGTGGCGGCGGCGGCTAGGGTAGGAAAACGTCTCGCACCCTTTCGTTTAGCATAATTTTCCTATTCTTGTATGGCAAAGGCATGGCATTGTATCATTTGAGGTATAATTTTGCACCCGCTACGGTGTGATACCTGCCGCTCTACAACAGTCCGTTCCCATATCGCACATTTATTATGAATAATATAATATTTATTGAGATGAAATAAGATAATGTTAACTATATTCCATCTTTGTTTATTTGTTTCCATCTAAATGCTCGGCCAAAAAGTTGGCCTAGTACCATAACGAAAATTGGACCTCGGGATTATATTAAAAACTCATATGTAGACAAAGCACTCGAAAGTAAATAAACTTACAATGCGGTCCACAGACCACCGGATGAAGACCACGCATGCCAGAGCGGGTTGAAGGCACGACGCCTCCTCCGGAACCAAGACCCTCGTGTAGACAGCCATGACAGACGGAAAGTCTTCAACCACGGCCATGGAGGAAGAATACACCAGAGACACTGTTAAAGTTGTGTCGAATA
Organism: Triticum aestivum; assembly: GCF_018294505.1. Classification (NCBI taxonomy): domain Eukaryota; kingdom Viridiplantae; phylum Streptophyta; class Magnoliopsida; order Poales; family Poaceae; genus Triticum; species Triticum aestivum. Next base: position 648,895,569 of record NC_057804.1, read on the forward strand.
TAGTGTACAAGGTAGGTTACAGTTGGACTTATAGTTGTATCGTGTTTACATAGGATGTGGAGTCGTGTCCTAGTAGGACACTTGTATCCTAGGCCTCTCTTATATAGCGGGGGTAGACACACGATGCAACCTATGCCAACATAATAGCACAGGCGCGCAAGGGGGAGCCGGCGGCGTGTGCCGGCGCCCGGGTGGCCGGTGTGCGGTATTGTGACGGTGTCACGGGGAGGAGCGCTCGTAGTCAGGCCCCGGGGATGTAGCCATATCGGTGAACCTCGTTAACAAATCTCGGTGTCGGGCTCGTGTGATTGCTTGGTCCTCGGATGATCGACGGTATGCCTCGAATTTATTCTAACAAGTGGTATCATGAGCTAGGTTGGCCAGAGGCCGTGGATTATTAATCTAGAGGTGAAAATATCGCGGAAGAATTATTTGTCGGCGAGATCGGAAGAATCGGCGTGCTGTTCGATCGCGTGGGCGCCGAGCTGACGTACTCGGAGTCGGCAAGGTTGGGCGCGGCTTGTGGCAACGCAGATGAGCAAGTGCGGTCCGGCGGGCACACGGATAGCAGCCCAGGCGGTGGAAGGACGCGTGCAGGATGAGGACTCGATCGGACGCTGAGCATACAGATTCTAGCGATAGTTGTGCAATCGGAAACAGCAAGTCATGGAATTTGTTTGAAAAAAAGGAAGACCGAGTCTCCACTGAGATAGGCAGGCTTAATCAATCGGCGAAAGAAATTCATCTATGGGATATGTATCCATCCGAATTAACAGGAGGTGTTGACAAGTCAATTGCTAGTATTGTAGTTGAAGCCAAGGAGCCAAACGTGAAGACCAATTCTTGGTTAGTTTTGCAAGTAGTATGCGGAGTTCTGTTCGTATGCTTGGGGAATCACATGGAAAGCACAGATTATTTTTTCGCATAGTCAGTCATACAAAGAACCATGGCATCAGCGGGTACCAGGTTTGAGGTGGAGAAGTTCACGGAACTAAAGACCTTGGGTTATAGCAGACGAGGGTAAAAGATTTGTTGGCACAACAAGGATGCTTGAAGGCGCTGCGGAAAGTCATGTCAGCAGTGATGGAACTATCGTGTGATGGATGGAAATTCATGGAATGATTTGGGAGCCTGGGTCGGACTAGGCAGTCTGACGAGATCGACGCGAGTCGGTCGGTACAGAAGACGGTGGTGTGATCGGCGACAACGACATAGGAGCGTGATGCTGATGGTGACCGACTTCTGGGCGTGAAAACACGTGGCGCAGGCCCCGGGGGCTTGTGAGCTTCGACAAGACTATGGCGCGGGGTTGATTCAAGACGGTGCACACGAGAGCTTGAAGTCGACGGGGCGCGGGGTGGACTGATCATCTATCATGGAGTCATGTTGAAGGTGAAGCTGGATTGAGGGGCTACGGTGTAAGGATCCAGAGAATCGAAGCCTATTCAGCGGATGGGAAAAGCGAGTGGCACGTAGTTCGGACTGGAGCCCAGTAGTCTGATGGAAGCGTGAAACTCGTCATCGGTCGGTGATGATTGGTGGTACTCTGCAGTGGGGTTTGAGTGGTGTGGTTTTGCGACCCTTGAGACTCGACCGGGACAGCAGAGGCTCGGCGCGGAAATAGCGGCGAGGCGTGCGGTATGCACGGGACATGGAGACGGGCCAGGGCTCTGGTGGTCATACATGTGGTGAGACAACTGTGAATTTGACTCGGGATGATTACAAGCAACGGTGAAATTTCTTCAAGTTTCAGACAGGCAGTCAAGAAAGGAGCGGTGATGTTGAGTTCAGGTAACTCTTATGTGTGACACCCAATATGTGAGTTGTTCACTTTCACGCAGGTCAGTGATCAGTGTGTGATGGCGTTGGACGGACACTCTGAAAGTTGGGAGCACAGACTAGAGTAACAAGGGACTTAATTTTGCTCGAGTGTTGACTGTGGTCAAAAAAAGAAGGGACTACAAGTTGCAGGTGGAGTCGCATGGAGTCTTTGGAGTAGCAGCGGTACTCATGGGATAAACTCAAGTCCAATGTACATGAAAGTTTGACGCATGGACGAACTCAAGGTGGTGGAGAATATTCGCCAAGGTGGAGTTTGTTAAAGTTGTGTCGAATATAGTGTACAAGGTAGGTTACAGTTGAACTTATAGTTGTATCGTGTTTACATAGGATGTGGAGTCGTGTCCTAGTAGGACACTTGTATCCTAGGCCTCTCTTATATAGCGGGGGTAGACACACGATGCAACCTATGCCAACATAATAGCACAGGCGCGCAAGGGGGAGCCGGCGGCGTGTGCCGGCGCCCGGGTGGCCGGTGTGCGGTATTGTGACGGTGTCACGGGGAGGAGCGCCCGTAGTCAGGCCCTGGGGATATAGCCATATCGGTGAACCTCGTTAACAAATCTCGGTGTTGGGCTCGTGTGATTGCTTGGTCCTCGGATGATCGACGGTATGCCTCGGATTTATTCTAACAGACACAACCGTCGTTGACAAATCTGTGCGGAGATCTAGAGATCCACCCCCAAAGCACACCAGGACCCAACCTCCACGGCACCAACGGGGAACTCGCCAGCGCAACACCGAAGAGGAAGGGGAAACTCAAAAGTAACCATACCACGCCCAATCCGCAGATCGACAGGAAGAGAACGCCACTCGCCTGTCGGCACCACCAGCACCGGCAAGGGGAAGGAAGAGCGATAGATTTATTCTTCCAAGTCGCCTCCAAAACCTTCTCCAAGGACGCCCATGTGAACTACTCCTACCCTATCAGATGTCAGAAGCATAGGATCGGGATCCCCACCTCCTCTCGCTGCCGAGTGGAGGAGGCAGGGATCCATGCTCTCACCGGCGTTGAGCGGGGATTTGCTGGGACTCTTCCTGGCCGCCTCTCTCTCACGAGATGTAGTCTCGTGGCACAAGTTATTTTTGAAAAAAGAGATTACCGCGTTAATTGCTGAGCTAGACAGCCACTATTCTGGGTGGTCATTTGATCCAATTTAAGGCTCTACTTGGTTGGAATGATTCATTAATTTGTTGTTTGTTAATGATTTTTGTAGGGATAATATAGACTTTGCAATTACTACAGAAAAGGAAGTAGATTACTCCATATTTGGTTTCAAAATAGTTTGCATAAACATTTGACCAAAAAGTGCTTTGGAATACAAATCGAATGGCACCAATATTGGTCAAATTGAAAACTTAAAAATCCATGCTTGACCTATATAATCAACTAGAGGGAGTAGGAGTAATTGTTGAACGAAAACTTGGTCAAAATGTTATTTTTGTATTTTTTGTCAAACTTGGGGATAGAAAGGCCCCCAATTTTCAATTTCTTGAAACTGATAATACACAGCATTCTTGTTTTTTGTATGGTTTTCCAGCCACGAGTTGTAGTGCAGGTACCGTGGTCCAAATAATGCAATATTCATATAAACTAATAATGACGGCAATTTTTATTGTTATAACTGCACTGGCAAGTGTCAACTGATTAAGCTAGCAGTGGGCAGGGAAGACGTACTTGCAAGTCGCGAGTGATACGAGATCTTGGGCAGATGCCTTTCCGTGTGCCAAGTATGTGTGCAAGCTAAACAACCTCGCAAGTCCCATAAGACTGCAGAGGCAAGAGACTTGGCGCCACTAGAGCTTATACATTCTGATCTTTGTGAGATGAATGGCGTGTTGACAAAAGGTGGAAAGAGATATTTCATGACGTTGATTGATGACTCCACTAGATATTGTTATGTGTATCTTCTGAAATCAAAAGATGAGGCTTTAACTTTCTTCAAAAACTATAAAGCTGAGGCAGAGAACCAACTTGATCGAAAAATTATACGGCTTAGGTCCGATCGTGGTGGAGAGTATTTTTCCAATGAATTTGATATGTTTTGTGCGGAACATGGTATAATCCATGAGAGGACGCCTCCCTACTCACCTCAGTCTAATGGGGTGGCCGAAAAAAAGAACCGAACTCTAACTGATTTGGTTAACGCTATGTTAGACACACCGGGTCTTTCCAAGGAATGGTGGGGGGAGGCGCTAATGACCGCGTGTCATGTCCTAAACCGAGTTCCCACAAAGCATAAGACCATGACTCCATTTGAGGAATGGGAAAGGAAAAGGTTGAAACTCTCTTACCTACGTTCTTGGGGTTGTTTGGCGAAAGTCAATATACTAATTCTCAAGAAGCGCAAGCTTGGACCAAAAACCGTGGATTGTGTTCTTCTGGGCTATACTTTTCATAGCATTGGCTATAGATTTTTGATAATAAAACCTGAGGTATTCGACATGCATGTTGGTACGATTATGGAGTCTAATGATGCAACTTTCTTTGAGGACATATTTCCTATGAAGGATATGTCAAGTTCATCAAATCAGGAGATACCTATTCCATCTAGTGAGGAACTCACTGTAATTCCTGAACCCACCATTGCGATGGAACACGTTGAGAATCCTGTTGAGGGTGACAATGAAACTCCTATAAGGAGAAAGAGACAGAGGACTGCAAAGTCCTTTGGTGATGATTTCATTGTGTACCTTGTGGATGACACACCCAGGACTATTTCAGAAGCATATGCATCTCCTGATGCTGACTACTGGAAGGAAGCTGCTCGTAGCGAGATGGATTCCATCTTAGCTAACGGAACCTGGGAGATCACTGACCGTCCTTATGGGTGCAAACCTGTAGGATGTAAGTAGGTGTTCAAGAAGAAGCTTAGACTTGATGGTACGATTGAAAAGTACAAGGCACGGCTTGTGGCTAAGGATTATACCCAGAAAGAAGGTGAAGACTTCTTTGATACTTACTCACCCGTGGCTAGACTGACCACAATTCGGGTGCTACTATCACCGGCTGCCTCAGATGGTCTTCTCGTTCATCAAATGGACGTTAAGACGGCTTTCCTCAATGGAGAGTTGAAGGAGGAAATTTACATGGATCAGCCAGATGGTTTTGTAGTACTTGGTCAAGAAGGAAAGGTGTGCAAGTTATTAAAGTCTTTATATGGCCTTAAACAAGCTCCTAAGGAGTGGCATGAGAAGTTCGAAAGAACATTAACTGCTGCCGGCTTTGTAGTAAATGATGGTGACAAGTGTGTGTACTATCGCCATGGTGGGGGCGAAGGAGTTATTCTTTGTCTGTATGTCGACGACATATTGATCTTTGGAACCAAACTTGATTTAATCAAGGAGGTTAAGGATTTCTTATCTCGTTATTTTGATATGAAGGATCTTGGAGTTGCTGATGTTATCTTAAACATCGAGCTGTTGAGAGATGAGAATGGTGGGATCACACTGCTTCAGTCTCACTATGTGGAAAAGGTCTTGAGTCGTTTTGGGTATAGCGACTGCACGCCTTCTCCAACTCCATATGATGCTAGTGTGTTGCTTCGAAAGAATCGACGGATTGCTCGAGATCAACTGAGGTATTCTCAGATTATTGGCTCGCTTATGTATTTGGCGAGTACCACGGGGCCTGACATCTCTTTTGCTGTGAGCAAGCTGAGTCGGTTTGTGTCAAAACCGGGAGATGATCATTGGCGCGAGAGAGATATGCGCTACTTGAAGGGCACTGCGAGCTATGAGATTCACTACACCGGGTATCCAAGGGTACTGGAGGGTTATAGTGACTCGAACTGGATATCTGATACTGATGAGATTAAGGTCACAAGTGGTTATGTTTTTACACTTGGTGGTGGCGTTGTTTCCTGGAAGTCTTGCAAGCAGACCATTTTAACGAGGTCAACTATGGAAGTAGAACTCACAACATTAGACACTGCCACTGTTGAAGCAGAGTGGCTTCGTGAGCTATTGATGGACTTACCTATGGTTGAAAAACCAATACCCCCTATCCCGATGAACTGTGATAATCAAACTGTGATCATCAAGATAAACAGTTCTAAGGACAATATGAGGTCCTCAAGGCATGTGAAGAGGAGATTAAAATCTGTCAGGAAACTGAGAAACTCCGGAGTTATTACGTTGGATTATATCCAAACATCGAAAAACTTGGCAGATCCCTTCACAAAGGGTCTATCACGTAATGTGATAGATAATGCATCGATGGAGATGGGTTTGAGACCCACCGCATGAGTTGTCCATAGTGGTAACCCACTCTATGTGATCGGAGATCCTGTGAAGTAGAAGTGGGAGACAAGTTATTGGTCAGCTGAGAGGAGAGTATCCTTATTTTAATTATCCCACTCCGTGAAGATGCAATACTCTCCTGATCTACATGGCAGGTTGATATCTATCTTAATGTGCTCCTAGTGGCTTATTTGAGTAAGCAGAGATGTTGTCCTGCAGAGCATCTCCTGAGGAACACACCTATATGAATTTGACTGTTAACGTTGCAGTCTGTGAGAAGTGGGTGCTCTCTAATAAATTCATGAGAGGCCCTGGAGTACGACGTATACACTCCACCCGCAGGGAAGCCTTGCGGCAGCCAAGTATCGGTCAAGAATTTGTGTGAAACTAGTCTCGCAGAAAACTTGTAGTTCAAGGCATAGTCCACTATTCAAGTTGTGATCTAGTGTAGCATAAATCTCTAAGTGGAAGTTCAACTTCACCGTCTCCACTAAGCACCGGTATATAAACAATGTTTTGGAAACAAATGGTGAAATGTGCCAATGAGACTTTGCGGGGGATTGTTGGAATTTGCTAGTGGGCTTTTGGCCCAAAGCCCAACTAAAATTCTGAAATTCTCTTGGCCCAATCATGCACACATGTGAGTGGAGTGAGTGAGGCTAAAGTTTAGTCCCACCTCATAAGTTGAGAGAGAGTTGCACCTCTTGATAAGGTGAGCTCTCCTACCACTTGTATGAGCATGAAAAGAGGAGACCTACACGCGCGCTCCTCCTCCTCGCCACGCCACGCCTCGTCACGACGCGCCGCGGGTTGCGGGATTGAGCCGAGCCGAGGACAGAGCTATGCACGTTGTCTATATTTTTGCTGCTCGGGAAAAATTAATGAGTCATTAATTAATAATTAACAGACACGTTAATTACTAAATCGTTTCCGATTCTTTTGGATCGTGACGACTCGAAGGTGGGGTTTACTCCCACGACCTACCCGACCCGCACTATATAGTTAGGCAGACGTCTACCCTAGCCGCCGCCGCTTCGTATGGTTTCTCACCACCGCTCCAGATCATTGTGCCGCTAAGCAAGTCTTCTCCATCCCTCCTTTTGGCGTGCATTGAGAGAAGGGACAGCAGGCCTCCGAAACCCCGCCTCTTGTGATCCTGTACAGGAGAGGGGCGATCAGGTTTTTGGGGAGCGCACTCGCGCGATTGTTGACAGCGACGACTTCGCGAACGACGACTTCTTCTCCGACCTCGGCAACCTCATCCTCGACGACATGGGCGACAACGTCAACACCGGCGGTGCTGCTCCCGCTGCACCGTATGTGATTCTATCTTCCATGTTCGAGATCGTGGTAGAATTCATGTTTCTAGTATGTGCCCTAGATGTGATTTGTTCATCTGCTATGCTAGTTCGCATGATTAGTTCAATATCTGCTACTGTAGTCATGATTTACCTTCTGTTTATTCAGATTAAATCTCGTAGTAATTTGCTCATATTTTCAACAGGAACATCACATCGGATACACAACCATCATTGACAAATCTTTGCGGAAATCTAGAGATACACCCCAACAAGCACACCAGGATCCAACCTCCATGCCACCAACGGGCAGTTGCTGGAAGGGAAAACTCATGTCTTATGGAGGCCGGCTGATTCTTATCAATTCGGTGCTCACGAGTATGCCGATGTTCGTTCTATCGTTCTTCCAAGTTCCAGTCGGGGTTCGGAAAAGGCTGGACTTTTACCGATCAAGATTTTTTTGGCAGAGTGATGATCTTAAGAGAAAGTACCGACTTGCCAAATGGGATGTCATCTGTCGACCAAAGGACCAAGGGGGTCTGGGTGTTGAGAATCTTGAGGTCAAGAACAGATGCCTTCTCAGTAAGTGGGTGTATAAGTTATCTGTTGAGACAGACGCAACATGGGCACAGATTCTTTGTAACAAGTATCTGCAGTCCAAGACTTTGTCACAGGTGACCGTGAGACAAACGGACTCGCCATTTTGGAAGGGGCTTATGAGAGTTAAGTCTGCCTTCTTTAATAGGACAAAGTTTATCGTCAGTAATGGTAACAATACCCGTTTCTGGGAGGATACTGTTGGAAATATGCCCTAGAGGCAATAATAAATTGATTATTATTATATTTCCTTGTTCATGATAATCGTTTATTATCCATGCTAGAATTGTATTGATAGGAAACTCAGATACATGTGTGGATACATAGACAACCCATGTCCCTAGTAAGCCTCTAGTTGACTAGCTCGTTGATCAATAGATGGTTACGGTTTCCTGACCATGGACATTGGATGTCGTTGATAACGGGATCACATCATTAGGAGAATGATGTGATGGACAAGACCCAATCCTAAGCCTAGCACAAGATCATGTAGTTCGTATGCTAAAGCTTTTCTAATGTCAAGTATCATTTCCTTAGACCATGAGATTGTGCAACTCCCGGATACCGTAGGAGTGCTTTGGGTGTGCCAAACGTCACAACGTAACTGGGTGGCTATAAAGGTACACTACGGGTATCTTTGAAAGTGTCTGTTGGGTTGGCACGAATCGAGATTGGGATTTGTCACTCCGTGTAAACGGAGAGGTATCTCTGGGCCCACTCGGTAGGACATCATCATAATGTGCACAATGTGACCAAGGGGTTGATCACGGGATGATGTGTTACGGAACGAGTAAAGAGACTTGCCGGTAACGAGATTGAACAAGGTATCGGTATACCGACGATCGAATCTCGGGCAAGTACCATACCGCTAGACAAAGGGAATTGTATACGGGATCGATTGAGTCCTTGACATCGTGGTTCATCCGATGAGATCATCGTGGAACATGTGGGAGCCAACATGGGTATCCAGATCCCGCTGTTGGTTATTGACCGAAGAACATCTCGGTCATGACTACATGTCTCCCGAACCCGTAGGGTCTACACACTTAAGGTTCGATGACGCTAGGGTTATAAAGGAAGTTTGTATGTGGTTACCGAATGTTGTTCGGAGTCCCGGATGAGATCCCGGACGTCACGAGGAGTTCCGGAATGGTCCGGAGGTAAAGATTTATATATAGGAAGTCCTGTTTCGGCCATCGGGACAAGTTTCGGGGTCATCGGTATTGTACCGGGACCACCGGAAGGGTCCCGGGGGCCCACCGGGTGGGGCCACCTGCCTCGGGGGGCCACATGGGCTGTAGGGGGTGCGCCTTGGCCTACATGGGCCAAGGGCACCAGCCCCTAGAGGCCCATGCGCCAAGATATAGGAAAAAGGGGAGAGTCCTAAAGGGGGAAGGCACCTCCGAGGTGCCTTGGGGAGGATGGACTCCTCCCCCCCTTCTTAGCCGCACCCCTTCCTTGGAGGAAGGGGCAAGGCTGCGCCTCCCCACTCTCCCCTGCCCCTATATATAGTGGAGGGGAGGGAGGGCATCCATACCTGAGCCCTTGGCGCCTCCCTCCCTCCCGTGACACCTCCTCCTCTCCCGTAGGTGCTTGGCGAAGCCCTGCAGGATTGCCACGCTCCTCCATCACCACCACGCCGTTGTGCTGCTGCTGGATGGAGTCTTCCTCAACCTCTCCCTCTCTCCTTGCTGGATCAAGGCGTGGGAGACATCGTCGAGCTGTACGTGTGTTGAACGCGGAGGTGCCGTCCGTTCGGCACTAGGATCATCGGTGATCTGAATCACGACGAGTACGACTCCATCAACCCCGTTCACTTGAACGCTTCCGCTTAGCGATCTACAAGGGTATGTAGATGCACTCTCCTTTCTACTCGTTGCTGGTCTCTCCATAGATAGATCTTGGTGATACGTAGGAAAATTTTTGAACTTCTGCTACATTCCCCAACAGTGGCATCATGAGCTAGGTCTATTGCGTAGATTCTTTGCACGAGTAGAACACAAAGTAGTTGTGGGCGTCGATATTGTTCAATGTGCTTGCCGTTACTAGTCTTATCTTGATTCGGCGGCATCGTGGGATGAAGCGGCCCGGACCAACCTTACACGTACGCTTACGTGAGACCGGTTCCACCAACAAACATGCACTAGTTGCATAAGGTGGCTGGCGGGTGTCTGTCTCTCCCACTTTAGTCGGATTGGATTCGATGAAAAGGGTCCTTATGAAGGGTAAATAGCAATTGGCATATCACGTTGTGGTTCATGCGTAGGTAAGAAACGTTCTTGCTAGAAACCCATAGCAGCCACGTAAAACATGCAAACAACAATTAGAGGACGTCTAACTTGTTTTTGCAGGGTATGCTATGTGATGTGATATGGCCAAAAAGGATGTGATGAATGATATATGTGATGTATGAGATTGATCATGTTCTTGTAATAGGAATCACGACTTGCATGTCGATGAGTATGACAACCGGCAGGAGCCATAGGAGTTGTCTTTATTTATTTGTGACCTGCGTGTCAACTTAAACGTCATGTAATTACTTTACTTTATTGCTAACCGTTAGCCATAGTAGTAGAAGTAATAGTTGGCGAGGCAACTTCATGAAGACACGATGATGGAGATCATGGTGTCATGCCGGTGAGGATGATGATCATGGAGCCCCGAAGATGGAGATCAAAAGGAGCAAAGTGATGATGGCCATATCATGTCACTATTTGATTGCATGTGATGTTTATCATGTTTATACATCTTATTTGCTTAGAACGACGGTAGTAAATAAGATGATCCCTTACAACAATTTCAAGAAGTGTTCTCCCCTAACTGTGCACCGTTGCGACAGTTCGCTGTTTCAAAACATCACGTGATGATCGGGTGTTTTATTCAGACGTTCAAATACAACGGGTGTTGACGAGCCTAGCATGTACAGACATGGCCTCGGAACACACGCGAAACACTTAGGGTTAACTTGACGAGCCTAGCATGTACAGACATGGCCTCGGAACACGGAGACCGAAAGGTCGAGCATGAGTCGTATAGAAGATACGATCAACATGAAGATGTTCACCGATGATGACTAGTCCGTCTCACGTGATGATCGGACACGGCCTAGTTTGACTCGGATCATGTAATCACTTAGATGACTAGAGGGATGCCTATCTGAGTGGGAGTTCATAAGATGAACTTAATTATCCTGAACATAGTCAAAAGGATTTTGCAAATTATGTCGTAGCTCACGCTATAGTTCTACTGTTTAGATATGTTCCTAGAGAAAAATTAGTTGAAAGTTGATAGTAGCAATTATGCGGACTAGGTCCGTAAACTGAGGATTGTCCTCATTGCTTCATAGAAGGCTTATGTCCTTAATGCACCGCTCAGTGTGCTGAACCTCGAACGTTGTCTGTGGTTGTTGCGAACATCTGACATACACGTTTTGATAACTACGTGATAGTTCAGTTAAACGGTTTAGAGTTGAGGCACCAAAGACGTTTTGAAACATCGCGAAACATATGAGATGTTTTGAGGGCTGAAATTGGGATTTCAGGCTCGTGCCCATGTCAAGAGGTATAAGACCTCCGATGACTTTCTTAACCTGCAAACTAAGGAGAAAAGCTCAATTGTTGAGCTTGTGCTCAAATTGTCTGAGTACAACAATCATTTGAATCGAGTGGGAGTTGATCTTCCAGATAAGACAGTGATGATTCTCCAAAGTCATTGCCACCAAGCTGTTAGAGCTTCGTGATGAACTATAACATATCAGGGATAGATATGATGATCCTTGAGGTATTCGCGATGTTTGACACCGCGAAAGTAGAAATCAAGAAGGAGCATCAATTGTTGATGGTTGGTGAAACCACTAGTTTCAAGAAGGGCAAGGGCAAGAAGGGATACTTCATGAAACGGCAAATCAGCTGCTGCTCTAGTGAAGAAACCCAAGGTAAAACCCAAACCCGAGACTAAGTGCTTCTGTAATAAGGGGAACAACCACTAGAGCAGAATTACCCTAGATACTTGGTAGAAGGCTGGCAAGGTCGATAGAAGTATATTGGATATACATTGTGTTAATGTGTACTTTGCTAGTACTCCTAGTAGCACCAGGGTATTAGATACCGGTTCGGTTGCTAAGTGTTAGTAACTCGAAACAAAAGGCTACGGAATAAACGGAGACTAGCTAAAGGTGAGCTGACGATATGTGTTGGAAGTTTTTTCAAGCTTGATATGATCAAGCATCGCACGCTCCCTCTACCAAAGAGATTGGTGTTAAACCTAAATAATTGTTATTTGGTGTTTGCGTTGAGCATAGACATGATTGGATTACGTCTATCGCAATACGGTTATTCATTTAAGGAGAATAATGGTTACTCTGTTTATTTGAATAATACCTTCAATGGTCTTACACCTAAAATGAATGGTTTATTAAATCTCGATCGTAGTGATACACATGTTCATGCCAAAAGATAGTAATGATAGTACCACCTACTTGTGGCACTGCCACGTAAGTCATATCGGTATAAAACGCATGAAGAAGCTCCATATTGATGGATCTTTGGGCTCACTCGTTTTTGAAAAGTTTGAGACATGCGAACCATGTCTATTGGTGTATATGCATGAAGAAACTCCATGCAAATGGACCGTTTTGACTCACTTGATTTTGAATCACTTGGGACATGCAAATCATACCACACGGGCAAGATGACTGAAAAGCCTCATTTTCAGTAAGATGGAACAAGATAGCAACTTGTTGGAAGCAACACATTTTGATGTGTGCAGTCCAATGAGTGCTGAGCCATGCAGTGAATATCGTTATGTTCTTACTTCACAGATGATTCGAGTAGATGTTGACAATATTTACTTGATGAAACACAAGTCTGAATTATTGAATGGTTCAAGTAATTTCAGAGTGAAGTAGAAGATCATTGTAACAAGAGGATTAAATGTCTATGATATGATCATAGAGATGAATATCTGAGTTACGAGTTTTGGCACACAATTAAGACATTGTGGAAATTGTTTCGCAATTAATACCGCCTGGAACACCATAGTGTGATGGTGTGTCCGAACATCATAGTTGCACCCTATTGGATATGGTGCGTACCATGATGTCTCTTATCGAATTACCACTATTGTCCATGGGTTAGGCATTAGAGACAACCACATTCACTTTAAATAGGGCACCACGTAATTCCGTTGAGATGACACCGTATGAATTATGGTTTAGAGAAACCTAAGTTGTCGTTTCTTAAAAGTTTGGGGCTGCGACGCTTATATGAAAAAGTTTCAGGTTGATAAGCTCGAACCCAAAGCGGATAAAATGCATCTTCATAGGAAACCCGAAACAGTTGGGTATACCTCCTAATTCAGATCCGAAAGCAATATGGATTGTTTCTTGAATCGGGTCCTTTCTCGAGGAAAAGTTTCTCTCGAAAGAATTGAGTGGGAGGATGGTGGAGACTTGATGAGGTTATTGAACCGTCACTTCAACAAGTGTGTAGCAGGGCACAGGAAGTTGTTCCTGTGGCACGTACACCAACTGAAGTGGAAGCTTATGATAGTGATCATGAAACTTTGGATCGAGTCACTACCAAACCTCGTGGGATGACAAGGATGCGTACTACTTCAGAGTGGTACGTAATCCTGTCTTGGAAGTCATGTTGCTAGACAACAATGAACCTACGAGCTATGGAGAAGCGATGGTGGGCCCGGATTCCGATAAATGGCTCAAGGCCATAAAACCCGAAAGAGGATCCATGTATGAAAACAAAGTGTAGACTTTGGAAGAACTACTCGATGGTCGTAAGGCTGTTAGGTACATATGGATTTTGAAAGGAAGATAGACAATGATGGTAAGTGTCACCATTGAGAAAGCTCGACTTGTCGTTAAGATGTTTTTCGACAAGTTCAAGGAGTTGACTACGATGAGACTTTCTCACTCGTAGCGATGCTAAGAGTCTGTTGGAATTATATTAGCAATTACTGCATTATTTATGAAATCTTGCAGATAGGATGTCAAAACATTGTTTCCTCGACGATTCTTGAGGAAAGGTTGTATGTGATACAACCAGAAGGTTTTGTCTATCCTGAAATATGCTAATAAGTATGCAAAGCTCCAGCAATCCTTCTGAGGACTGGAGTGAGCATCTCGGAGTTGGAATGTATGCTTTGATGATGATCAAAGATTTTGGGTGTATACAAAGTTTATGAGAAACTTGTATTTCCAAAGAAGTGAGTGGGGGCACTATAGAATTTCTGATGAGTATATGTTGTTGACATATTAATGATCAGAAATGACGTAGAATTTCTGGAAAGCATATAGGGTTATTTGGAAAGTGTTTTCAATGGAAAACCTGGATTAAGCTACTTGAACATTGAGCATCAAGATCTATAAGGATAGATCAAAACGCTTAATAGTACTTTCAAATGAGCACATGCCTTGACGTGATCTTGAAGGTGTTCAAGATGGATCAGTCAAAGAAGGAGTTCTTGCCTGAGTTGTAAGGTATGAAGTTAAGACTTAAAGCTCGACCATGGCAGAATAGAGAGAAAGGAACGAAGGTCGTCCCCTATGCTTTAGACGTAGGCTCTACAGTATGCTATGCTGTGTACCGCACCGAAAGTGTGCCTTGCCATGAGTCAGTCAAGGGGTACAAGAGTGATCCAAGAATGGATCACAGGACAGCGGTCAAAGTTATCCTTAGTAACTAGTGGAATAAGGAATTTTCTCAATTATGGAGGTGGTAAAAGAGTTCGTCGTAAAGGGTTACGTCGATGCAAGCTTAACACCTATCCGGATAGCTCTGAGTAGAGATACCGGATACGTATAATGGAGCAACAACTTAGAATAGTTCCAAGTAGAACAGTTATTTGGAATAGCTCCAAATAGAACGTGGTAGCTGCATCTAGGAGATGACATAGAGATTTGTAAAGCACACACGGATCTGAAAGGTTCAGACCCGTTGACTATAACCTCTCTCACAAGCATAACATGATCAAACCCAGAACTCATCGAGTGTTAATCACATGGTAAATGTGAACTAGATTATTGACTCTAGTAAACTCTTTGGGTGTTAGTCACATGGGGATGTGACCTTGAGTGTTAATCACATATCGATGTGAACTAGATTATTGACTCTAGTGCAAGTGGGAGACTGTTGGAAATATGCCCTAGAGGCAATAATAAATTGATTATTATTATATTTCCTTGTTCATGATAATCGTTTATTATCCATGCTAGAATTGTATTGATAGGAAACTCAGATACATGTGTGGATACATAGACAACCCATGTCCCTAGTAAGCCTCTAGTTGACTAGCTCGTTGATCAATAGATGGTTACGGTTTCCTGACCATGGACATTGGATGTCGTTGATAACGGGATCACATCATTAGGAGAATGATGTGATGGACAAGACCCAATCCTAAGC
Source organism: Triticum aestivum (assembly GCF_018294505.1). NCBI lineage: Eukaryota > Viridiplantae > Streptophyta > Magnoliopsida > Poales > Poaceae > Triticum > Triticum aestivum. The sequence continues at coordinate 648,910,963 of NC_057804.1, forward strand.
CTAGCACAAGATCATGTAGTTCGTATGCTAAAGCTTTTCTAATGTCAAGTATCATTTCCTTAGACCATGAGATTGTGCAACTCCCGGATACCGTAGGAGTGCTTTGGGTGTGCCAAATGTCACAACGTAACTGGGTGGCTATAAAGGTACACTACGGGTATCTCTGAAAGTGTCTGTTGGGTTGGCACGAATCGAGATTGGGATTTTGTCACTCCGTGTAAACGGAGAGGTATCTCTGGGCCCACTCGGTAGGACATCATCATAATGTGCACAATGTGACCAAAGGGTTGATCACGGGATGATGTGTTACGGAACGAGTAAAGAGACTTGCCGGTAACGAGATTGAACAAGGTATCGGTATACCGACGATCGAATCTCGGGCAAGTACCATACCGCTAGACAAAGGGAATTGTATACGGGATTGATTGAGTCCTTGACATCGTGGTTCATCCGATGAGATCATCGTGGAACATGTGGGAGCCAACATGGGTATCCAGATCCCGCTGTTGGTTATTGACCGGAGAACATCTCGGTCATGACTACATGTCTCCCGAACCCGTAGGGTCTACACACTTAAGGTTCGATGACGCTAGGGTTATAAAGGAAGTTTGTATGTGGTTACCGAATGTTGTTCGGAGTCCCGGATGAGATCTCAGACGTCACGAGGAGTTCCGGAATGGTCCAGAGGTAAAGATTTATATATAGGAAGTCCTGTTTCGGCCATCGGGACAAGTTTCGGGGTCATCGGTATTGTACCGGGACCACCGGAAGGGTCCCGGGGGCCCACCGGGTGGGGCCACCTGCCCCGGGGGGCCACATGGGCTGTAGGGGGTGCTCCTTGGCCTACATGGGCCAAGGGCACCAGCCCCTAGAGGCCCATGCGCCAAGATATAGGAAAAAGGGGAGAGTCCTAAAGGGGGAAGGCACCTCCGAGGTGCCTTGGGGAGGATGGACTCCTCCCCCCCTTCTTAGCCGCACCCCTTCCTTGGAGGAAGGGGCAAGGCTGCGCCTCCCCCCTCTCCCCTGCCCCTATATATAGTGGAGGGGAGGGAGGGCATCCATACCTGAGCCCTTGGCGCCTCCCTCCCTCCCGTGACACCTCCTCCTCTCCCGTAGGTGCTTGGCGAAGCCCTGCAGGATTGCCACGCTCCTCCATCACCACCACGCCGTTGTGCTGCTGCTGGATGGAGTCTTCCTCAACCTCTCCCTCTCTCCTTGCTGGATCAAGGCGTGGGAGACATCGTCGAGCTGTACGTGTGTTGAACGCGGAGGTGCCGTCCGTTCGGCACTAGGATCATCGGTGATCTGAATCACGATGAGTACGACTCCATCAACCCCGTTCACTTGAACGCTTCCGCTTAGCGATCTACAAGGGTATGTAGATGCACTCTCCTTTCTACTCGTTGCTGGTCTCTCCATAGATAGATCTTGGTGATACGTAGGAAAATTTTTGAATTTCTGCTACGTTCCCCAACAGATACTTGGTTTGGTGATACGCCATTGGCATTCCAGTACCCGTCCGTGTATCGTATTGTTCAACGACGTGACGCGTTGGTTGCAACGATTATGCAGTCCGTACCCCTTAATATCCAGTTTCGGAGGGTGCTTATTGGTGATAGGTGGGAAGCTTGGCTTCATTTGATGACTAGACTGATGGAGGTTCAGTGAGCTCATCAGCCCAATCAATTGTGTTGGAAACTTACTAGGTCTGGAGTGTTTACGGTGAAGTCGATGTATATCGATGTAATTAACTCTAGTGCCATTCCTAGTTCCAAGCCTGTTTGGAAAGTTAAAGTTCTTTTGAAGATTAAAGTGTTTATGTGGTTTGTACATAAACAAGTCATTTTAACAAAGGACAACTTGGTTAAGTGCAATTGGACACGCTCTACTAGGTGTAGCTTCTGTGATCGGACGAGAGCATTAAGCACCTCTTCTTCGAGTGCTCGTTGGCGAGAGTCTTGTGGCGCACTGTGCAAATAGCCTTTAACATTACTCCTCCGGACTCGGTAGGTTCGTTGTTTGGAACGTGGCTTGCTGGGATAGAGTCCGATACAGCTGGACACATTCGTGTAGGAGTATGTGCATTGTTATGGGCAATTTGGAACTGCAGGAATGATTTGGCTTTTAACAGAACAACAACTATTCTTTTTTGCAGGTTTTATTCCGTGCCACGGCGTTGATCCGTTTGTGGTCCTTACTCACTCCGATGGCGGTCTGGGAGCGTTTGGTTACTGGATTTGTTCGATGGGAGATGGTTGCGCGGGATATCTTCAACCGGTTTGGATGGCGGTCATGTAATAGGATAGGTGATTAGTTCTCCTGTCTTCATACTGCCAGCCAGTTGTGGCTATGTGGCTTTTTGTCTGTTTGCGTTGAGGCTCTGTGTGAGCTCGCCTTTATTTTCATTTTCAGACTTTGAGATATTGTTGAACCTATTTATTTATAAATTTGGCCGTATGCATCGTTCTGATGCAGAGGCCGGGGAGCCCCCTTTTCTAAAAAAAAAACAGGAAACCCATCGACGCAACACCGATGAGGAAGGGGAAACTCAAAAGGACCCACACCACTGCCCGATCCATAGATCAACGGGAAGAGAATGGCGCTCGCCTGCTGGTACCACCAGCAACAAGGGGGAAGGAAGAGCGACAGATTTATTCTTCTAAATCGCCTCCAAAACCTTCACCAAATCGACGCCGATGGGAACTACTTCTACCCTATCACACGCGAGAAGGAGAGGTCAGGATCCCCACCTCCTCTCTTCGCCGAGCGGAGGAGGCAGGTATCTACGCCCTCGCCGGCGATGAGCGGGGATTTGCTAGGACTTTCCCTAGTCGCCTCGCTCACGAGATGTAGGTCTCCTAGCGTAAGTTATTTTTGAAAAAAGAGATTACTGCGTTAAGTGGGGAGCCAGATGGCCACTATTTCGGATGGTCATTTGTTGATCCAATTTAAGGCGCTACTTTGTTGGAATGATTCATTAGTTTGCTCTGGTCTGTCGTTAATGATTTTTGTAGTGATTATATAGATTTTGCACTTACTACAGATAAGGAAGCAGATTACTCCATATTTGGTTTCAAAATAGTTTGCATAAATATTTGACCAAAAAAGTGCTTTGGAATACAAATCGAATGGCACCAATATTAGTCAAACTGAAAACTTAAAAATCCATAATTGTTTTTTTGCGGGGGAAAAAATCCATAATTGTTGAACGAAAACTTAGTCAAAATGTTATTTTTGTAAAAAAAAATCGAACTTGGGGGCAGAAAGGCCCCCAATTTTCAATTTCTTGAAACTGACAACACACAACATTTTTGTTTCTTGTATATGGTTTTCCGGTCATGAGTTGTGGTGCAGGTACTGTGGTCCAAATAATGCAACCCTCATATAAACTAATAATGACGGCAATTTTTGTTGTTATAATTTTGTCCAACTGCACTGGCAAGTGTCAACTGATTAAGCTAGCAGTGGGCAGGGAAGACGTATTTGCAAGTCGCGAGTGATACGAGATCTTGGGTAGATGCCTTTCCGCGTGCGAGCAACTCGTGTTAGTTGGCAGGGAGCGCTTTTATTTTCTTATAAGAGGAAGCTAGACATGATCGATCACTAGCAAGCAGTGAGCCTTTCGTTAATCAAACAAGGGGTTTAACTAGCAAGCTGACAGTCTAGGTCTAGCGCTAGTAGGAGTATCATTATGTGATACGGTTGTTGATCAGCTGTTCAGTCGTACGTGCTATATATATATATATATATTGTTGGCACAAGTGACTTGTGACTATTGTTTTCCGTTGATTGAGCAGTTAGGCGTGACTTGTTTAGGGCGTGCGTATGTGCGTACGTGGATGATTATTGGGGTGGATCAACCAAGAGCGCTGATGAAACAAGCAATCGCGCTAATCGCCAATGCTTTGGGTTAGCTGGTGACGGCGAACCGGATCCCTATCTCTCTCTCAACCGGATAACGATCAAGATAAATAGATAGGGTAGATAGATGGTCAGATAGTTAGATGTTTGCCGCTACCAGTATTTTTCCCTGACCAGCCAGCTATCTCCTACTCGTATCTGTTACTGTCGCTTGCACTTGTAGTTGTAGGAGTAGGTTATTTTCTGGAGCAGACAAGCGTAAAAGTAGAACAAAAACGTTGCACGTCCGTATATATGTAGCCCGCGATCAGCGGCAAACCATATCGAACAGCTGGCCGGGGTCGGCCTGTTGGACGGATCATCTCGAAATCCCGACGATGCTCTTGTGCCTGCGACGTACGGCGACGCCGTCGCTTTTTCTGCGCCGGGAAGGGAAGATCGGCCGGGCCGGGCTCCGTGCCCGCCGTGCCACGGAAGCTAGCTAGCTACTCCCTCCGTTCCGAATTACTTGTTTGTCTAGATACAGATATATCTAAACTCATTTTAGTGCTAGATACATCCGTATCTAGACAAATCTAAGACAAGTAATTCGGAACGGAGGGAGTACCTCGCGGTGGGAGAAGGAGAAAGTTGGGCGTCGGGAGAAGAGAAGAGGTGGTGGGCGCGCGCAATCGGTCGCCGATCGGGATTGTGCACGCACGCGTCACGCGCATGCATTGCTCTATCCGTGCCGGGTCAGCGTTCGGGTCCAAGAGTTGGGCGGGCGGTCAGCGGGCCGCACTCGCCGCTCGTACTAGTACTACGTTCTATGCATGTCGTGCCTAGTACCATATCGGGTTGGGCAGCGTTAGGCTACCTACCTACCTAGGCCACCAATTACGTGCTGATGCAAACTCCGCCGGCGCCCGTGCATTCCGGCCGGCAAAGACTCGAAAAGCAGCGGCGACGCCGACGCCAACGGATCACGCATCACCTCACGCCCAATGCGCGCACTCACGCAAAAGTTAGCTTGGCCTCGTCGCATCTCATCCGTCGCAATTACCGTCCAGTTCACCATCTCTTCCAATTGGTTTGTGCGTGAATTTCTTTCTGTCGCTTTCGACTAGCTAACCGGCTGATCAGATCTATGGATCGAAGGACGATTTTTGTATTTTCTAATATCTACCAGAAGCAACAAAAAGGGGATCGAGTGCGCACATCATGAGGCGCATGCTGTTACAAGAGCAAAGCATGGCCGAGACAAGCCTTTGATGTGCAGCATCTCGAGCGAATTCCTCGAAATCCAGGTTTTTTTTGTTTTGCGAAAAGGACTAGAAGGCTGCCAATAGCGGCTAGTATCATGAATATAATCCTAGTGCATGATGCTGTTTCTGTAATGAAAAGTATCGTAAACTAGTATTTTAGATTACATTATTTTTGTCATGCAAGACACATAATAGTATAATATTTTTTATGATTCGGTATTATGATATGATATTCAACCTTTTCTTTCTTTATTTAAGTTTATGCCATCTCAACAAAATTGTATGCTTGGCATATAGATGTTATCTATAATACTCACATTACGGGCAGCCTAAGGGCATCTGCAATGTCGACAATCAAAATGGACCTCGAATTGTCCGGACTCCCGCTGAAAGAAAAATGGAGCAGTAAGGACTCATATGCGAACACGAATACGGGAGCCGGCCATCTAACCTTGTCTTCTAAACATCTCGGTCTTTTTTCTATGTGTGCAACATTTAAAACAATTATTGTTCATTAATAACATGCAAATATCCCTAGTAAGTACAACAGTAGTTCAAATATAAACATTACATCCAAGATAACTAGTTGTTTAAATAAGTTTCTTGCATTCGTTGAATCAAATTCAACAATACTTGAGCTAGAATTGGCACATGTCTCCCAAACCCTGTGCCCCTTGAGTTCCATCATACAATATATGAACGTAAATGGTATGCCCTCGATTTGATAGTACTGTTCATGGCATCGCGTCCGGACTACACAACATGATGATTATCAAATTGCAATAATTGGTGAGTCAATGAGTTTGCCAACATTAAGAAAAATAAGGG
>NC_057804.1:648917227-648932107 GCF_018294505.1 Triticum aestivum
CAAACACAGATGCGGAAGGCGGCCATCCAACGCTGCCCGCATGCATTTCAACAACTTTTTTAACCAACCGAACAAAAACTGAATGGATTTTAGTATAACCGGAAGAGATTCATGCAAAAAGATTGATTTCATATAAACATGATAAAATCATTACACTATGGACCTACTTCATCTAAACGCGGAGTTCCTCCGACTCTGGAGGTATAATTTTGGATATACGTCTATTCTGAACCTAAACGAAATGATTGTCGACACCCGTTTCCCATGTCCGGCCATAAGCCCTAAGAACTGAAGCTTCATCTTCTCAAGCTTCGCCTCGGCGCTCTCCTGCTCTACCTTCGGACGGGGGGCGTCGGAGTAGCCGTATTGGCAACCGCGTGTCATTAATGTGGGCAGCAGACGGCCGGGCGGCTGGTTGTGTTGTCGTTTGAACGTGGAGCATCCGCGTGCACCGGCACTCTCTCAGTCGGCGCGCCACTTCAATGTTGACGCTAGTGAGAGGTCATGTCCGCTCTGGTCGGGCATGAGTGCGGCACTGACGCTCTTGAGCGGCGCTGACCGTTTCGGACAGGAAGCGCGTGTGGGAGAGGGAGGGGATTTTGGTGGCCCGGGGCGGTCAGACATGGGCTTGACAGCGGTCCGGAGGCCTGCAAAGCCCCCATGTTTGTCTCCGGTTTGCATGAAAAAACATGTCCGGACCGCTGAACGGAGCGATACAGGCCCGCATTGAATGACTTCCGTGGTCTGAACGTATGCGGACGGTCCAAGGTCGGCGTTGGAGATGCCCTATCAAGCAAAATTTACAATCTCCATGGCTTGCGAACCCAGTGGCCACATTCTTTTCACTTGTGCAATCAAATCACAACATCAACAGCACACTCACACCAAACAGAGGCCGAAATCACTATTCTGACCTTTTCAGCAATCTTTGCTACAAAATGAACTCGACATGAAAGTATTTCACGATCTGACCCTTTTAGCAACGCCACAGCCCGTGGCGTTTCTTCTCCATATAGAAACGCCGAGGTGTCTCGCGTTGATGGAATTCCCAGCGCTGCATGGCACTACGCCGGTGATGAGTGCCAGCGGAAGCTGCTTGCCCGCCTCCGCACCGTGCGGCGCCATGCTGACGGCGAGGACGAGGAGAGCGGCGAGAAGAAGGCTCTTGGTTGCCATTGGCTTGTATCCGCTCGATCTCTCTGTTGTTGTATCTTGTATGTGTGAGAGGATCTGAGGATGTTGTGCTGTGCTGAGTGCGGTGGCTTATGCTGCTGCATGGATCCTCCTTTTATAGGCGTGCGAGGAGGCCAAGTTGCCGCGGTTTAGTACGACTAGGTAGGCGCAACGCTTGCTGGTTGCACTGGTTCACGGTGCGCATGCTTGCAGTGCCGTAGCTGTGCACGCTGCCGTCTGCGTCGGGCATAGAAAGGATCCAAAGTTCCAAGCAACTTGGCCCAAACGACGCGCGCGCACGCTCCAAAGCAGCAGCAAAAATCTCCATCAGCTCAGTTCACGGGCCAGCGCATGCATGCATGCCAAGCTAGAGATTTTTGATCGCCAGAGCTAGAGATTAATTAGCTAGAAACGCCGTGAGCTTTGGCGTTTCGGCCTGAGGCAGCAACGCCAACGCGCTTGGCGTTTCGATGTGGAGCGAAAACGCGAGCTAGGTTGGCGTTTGAATGTGGAGATGAAACGCAAGCTATCTCGGCGTTTCTATATGGAGAAGAAACGCCACGGGCTGTGGCGTTGCTAAAAGGATCAGATCGTGAAATACTTTCATGCCGAGTTCATTTTGTGGCAAAGATTGCTGAAAAGGTCAGAACAGTGATTTCGGCCCCAAACAGACGAGGGGTAGGGGTTACCTTTGACCAGACCATCGCTTCTTCGGAAATCCAGGAAGGATTTGACTTTACGTATCCTGTCGGCTCCTAATTAAGTTTGACCCCTCCTGCACCTGGTCATGTTGTCCTTGTCCTCGTCCACACGTCCTTCACACGAGCAACGACTGATTCTTTTTTGTTCCCATGAACGATGACTGCTTCAGGAATGGCATGATTCATTCAACTTTGCCGCCACTAATTTCACCTCTTGTTTTTCGCTCGATCGGATGATTTGGTGTGGTTAGTTAGCGATCGATCGTCGATGTAACCGGCCAACAACTTAATTAATCAGCGGAAGTAATTTCTTGCGCTTTTGCACCACACACGGCCGTACTACAATCATGCATGTTCTAAGTTCCAACCAAGCTAATCTAATGGTTCCACTAACACTAGTAGCATTACTCCTACATAGAGGGCAACCGTAGTCTTCGCGCTTGCATGGCAAGATTACTAGAAGTAGATTAATGATTAATCTAATCTAATGGTTCAAGTAAAACTAGTAGTAGAGACTTGAGAGCACGGTACTTTTGGTCTTGGCGCTCGCATGACAAGACACAAGAGTACCACTAGTACAGTAGTACTATAGATTAATAGCTGACGAAGATCAGGTAAAAGCAAGGAAACAGGAACCTGTACCGAGTGTCACCGACAGGCACGTTTTCATGGTGTCCTGTTCCAAAAAATTCATTCCCCAAGATCGAGCCAGCAATCATGCATCCATCCATCCTATGATACTACTGTAGACAAGACCATTCTAATCACTGTGGTGTAAGTGTGTGTCGCGCTCTAACTGAGCTAAGTAGGCGCACTAATAACCGGCTAGAGTGCGATCGATGATTAAATAATGGTATAATTAGACGACGAAAGCATAGAAGCGTGTGTGATGGAACATGGCACCTTCCTCGATCGGTGCAAAATAAAAACTAAGCACAAAAGCCAAAGCCGTGCTTAGTGGGAACACAAGTAGTAGGTACGTATACCCTTGTCATCTTGCTTTGCTTTGGTTCCCACGCATGCAGTGCATCGTCCCTGTCATCCTAGTGCTATTTAGGTCCATTTTAATTTACCATTTCCACCGTCAGTAATTTGATTTTTGTTCTCCCTTTTTTCATTGCAAGAGTTGTGCGTCCATGTAAACTAGTTTTGCCTTCTGAAATGATATCGAGATACATGTTGTTTCAGAATAATACTGTAGACAATTGCATTGAGTCAAAGTTGAATTTTAGATGATTTTGTTAGAAAGTTACGAAGAGGAACCGAGACCAAGGACATGCAATTGCACCGTACGCGTGAGCTTTCGCAGTAGCGCCTATCTTGGCAAGCGCGTAATGCTCGGGCACCTTTCGGCCCCTTCTCCCCCTCCAAAAGACTAAACAAATACTATGTTGCTTAGCCAGGTGGTGATGGATCATGCGCATGCATGTGAGCACAGCAGCAAGGCTAGCTACGACACTAAGCACAACATCTAAGCCTAGTACTGTACTCCCTCGGTTCAAAAATACTTGTCATCAAAATGAAAAAAAAGATATATTGAAAACTAAAATACGTCTAGATACATCCTTTTTTATTCATTTTGATGACAAATATTTCCGGACGCAGCGAGTACTAGCCAAGTTTTTTTTTTGCGAAAAAACTTTCAATCTATTCATCTTCAATCATGGTAGTACAACGAATACCAGAAATAAAAATTACATCCAGATTCATAGATCACCCAGCGACGACTACAAGTACCGAAGTGAGCCGAAGGCGCGCCGCCGTAATCGGCCCTCCATTGCCGGAGCCGGGCACAACTTATTGTAGTAGACAGTCGAGAAGTTGTCGTGCTAAGGCCCCATAGGACCAGCACCCCAGAACAGCAACCCCAAATCCATCAAAGATAGATCTGCCAAAGACACACATCTACACGCCCACCAACGATGCTAGACGCACCACCGAAATGGAGGCTCGGCGGGAAGACCTTTATTCCATTTTTAGGAAGTCGCCGCCGTCTCGCCTTTCTCAGTAGGACACAAACCCTAACAAAATTAAAAAAAGACTAAAAACGGAGCCCTCCCGCCGGCCCTTGGCAGGATCCACCGCGCCTCCATGGTCCTAGGGCAAATGAAGACGAGGCGGACCTGCGCCGGCGCCGGCGAGAGGCACGAACCCTAACTTTTTTTTTAAGGAGGAGGAGTATACTAGCTAAGGTTATAGTTTAACAAAGATGGGATCGGCGATGCGATTCGATTCTGCGTACGATGGCCGGAATATTTGCAGGTGGACGTAGACGTAGTACGTACGCGGCGGCGGGAAGAGGTTAATCAGGAGGTGGCCCGCTAGCAGTTTAATCTTCATCGCCGCGCGTCTCGTACGGCGGCATCTGCATGCATGTGAGGTGCCGCGTTCGAGCTGGGCATGGGGTTAATATCTCCGGCCGGCGACGTGTCGTCGTATTAGCTTGGGATGGGCCTGATTAAAAAGTTGTTTGATTGCATGCATACATTCAACCGTGTCAGCTTCACTCCCCTAGGCCCCAACCTCACTGTTCACGTACTTACTATAGTCCAGCTCTCCAGCCTCCGCTCATGAACATACATGTGAGCGTGTTAGATACTCCCTCCGTAGACTAATAAAAACGTTTGAAATATTAAAGTAGTGATCTAAACATTTTTATATTATTTTACAGAGGAAGTACTAATTAAACAACAGATGAGTGGTACATATATATACACAGAGCTGTCACCTAGTTCATTCAGAATCACCGTCAACACCTTGCTAGAGTGGTAATCATATCAGCTATCTTTGCAACACTGCTGTCAAAGCCCGCTAAACTAGCTTATGCAGGCATGCACCCAAACCTTGGAATATACATATCGTTGCAAGTTTCCGGCCGATTTCTCGACTCGATCGACAAAGAAAGGCCTACCTACCGACTGCACGCATGTTCTGCGACTAGTAGTAGGCAAAGAACCTGATTAATCCAGGCGGATGGATGATAGATTGATAGGTTATCAATCATCACCGCGCGCAGTAGTGCAGTGTATGTGTTACTTTTGGATACACTACAAAGCACCACGAACGGCTGGTGCATATTTGTTGTATGCATATATGCCAGGTGTTAGAACTGAAAGATATGAAGCGTTCCTACTCCATCGAGGGAGCCGCGTGGTAGTTTATATTAATGCGTGGCCGAAGCCTGGTTTGACGTACAAGGTTATGACAGAAAGAGTTTGGGTAGAATACAAGAGAAGGAAGGAGGTTGAGATTACAACTCTATATTCTAACATCCTCCCTTAATCTCAACTAATCTAAGTTAAGATTACTCTTGAATTCTTCAAATGGTCTTGCTGGTAGTGCTTTTGTAAAACCGTCAGCCACTTGATCCTTAGAAGGAATAAATCGAATCTCAAGTTTCCTTGCCGCAACCCTTTCTCGTACAAAGTGAAAATCAATTTCTATGTGCTTTGTCCTGGCATGGAACACTGGATTTGCAGACAGATATGTTGCTCCCAAATTATCACACCATAAACATGAGATACGATTCTTCTTGATTCCCAATTCCTCAAGAAGTGATTCAACCCAAATGATCTCAGCAGTTGCATTAGCCAAAGACTTGTATTCAGCTTCTGTACTTGAGCGTGACACAGTAGCTTGCTTTCTAGCACTCCAGGAGATAAGATTAGATCCAAAGAACACTGCAAAACCTCCAGTTGATCTTCTGTCATCACTACATCCTGCCCAATCAGTATCAGAGAATGCACTCACAAGAGAAGAATTAGACCGTTTGAAATGAAGTCCTATTCCCATAGTATGTTTCACATATCTCACAATCCTCTTGACAGCTGACCAATGTGCAGAAGTAGGTGCATGAAGATATTGACAAACCTTGTTGACAGCAAATGAGATATCTGGACGTGTGAGAGTTAAATATTGTAGTGCTCCCACAGTACTCCTATACCTTGTACTCTCCTCCTCTTGAAGTGGCTCACCCTCATATGCCGAGAGACTTTCTGAGGAGGATAAAGGTGTAGACATTGGCTTGCAATTTTTCATCCCCATGCGAGACAGAAGCTCAAGAATATATTTTTCCTGATTTAACACAATACCATCTTGAGTTTTCTTGACTTCAATACCCAAGAAGAAATGCAAATCACCTAGGTCCTTCAAGGCAAACTCTGAGCTCAAATCATGCAAAAGAGCATTAGTAGCATTTTGTGAAGAACTTGCAACTATGATATCATCAACATATATAAGCACAAAAATGACTACTGCTGCCTTGTTATAAATAAACAAGGATGTGTCGGCCTTGGAAGCAACAAAGCCAAGATATTTTAACTGTGAGCTCAATCTGGAATACCATGCTCTGGGTGCTTGCTTTAGACCATAGAGTGCTTTATCAAGCTTGCAGACATACTGTGGCAATTTCTTACTCTCATACCCAGGTGGTTGTCTCATAAACACTTCCTCTTCCAGAACACCGTGCAGAAACGCATTCTGTACATCTAGCTGCCTTAAACTCCATCCTCTGGATACAGCAATGGCTAACACAAGTCTGATAGTTGCAGCTTTCACAACGGGACTAAAGGTGTCCTCATAGTCAATGCCATAACGTTGCTTAAAGCCCTTTGCAACTAGACGTGCCTTATATCTGTCAATGGAGCCATCTGCCTTCTTCTTAATTCTATACACCCATTTGCAATCAATAATATTTTTACCTCTCTGATTTGGTACAAGATGCCAAGTCTTATTCCTCATGAGCGCAGAATACTCCTCATCCATTGCCTTTTTCCATTTAGGATCATCAAGTGCATTCTTCAACGATGTTGGTTCTCCTGAAATACACAACATTCCATATGGTATAGTTCCATCTTTCCTAATTTTAGGATTCCGTATACCTTTCTGTAGCCGGGTCATAACACGTGAAGAAACCTCTCGCTGCATCGCTGGTATACTTGCCACAGAAGATTCAGGAGAATCTGCTGATGCAGTGGACTGATTTGTCGTCATATGCGCAGGGGATCCTGTGGCTTCTGGTGTGGCTGCCCCTCCTGCAGGCACTGGCGCAGAGGATCCGCCACCCGACCGCGACTGAAGGCGCGCGTGGTGCGGAGAGGATCTGGTCCCGCCGCTGGTCCCGCCTGACGCTGGCGCGCGGGGCGAGGGGGATTCGACCCTGCTGCTGGTCCCGCCCGAAGCTGACGCGGCAGCACGGGAGTGGCCCGCCCTGGATCCAGGACTGGAGCCATTAGGGGCTTGATCCGAGGCGGATGCGGTCGCGTGATCCGAGATCTGCGCGCGTGCAGGGGTGGCAGGCGCCGCCAGATCTTCTTCGTCATCTGTGCCAGCTTCGTCTCCTTCCTCAGCATGAAATATAGGATCAAAACCAGCCATATTTTCGAGATCTTGGTCATTTTGAGCACCGTTTTCTCCAGGGACCTGCACAGGCATAAGAGAAAGACCAGTACCAGTAGGAATATCATCACATTGGTTAGTACAATTGTTGTCGCCCCCATGATCAAAAGACTGAAGATGTGAAGGAAGAAGAAGAATTTCTTTGCGGAGAAGTGCACCAGCATTAGGATGAAGGGATGCAAAGGGAAACACGGACTCATCAAATACAACATCTCTGGATATATACACCCGACCAGTAGGAACATCAAGGCACTTGACCCCTTTATGCATGGGGCTATAGCCTAAAAAGACACACCGTTTTGAGCGGAAAGCGAGTTTGCGTGTGTTGTAAGGCCTAAGATTGGGCCAATAGGCACAACCAAAAATACGAAGAGATGTATAGTTGGGTGTGACACCAAGAAGTCGTGTAATGGGTGTTTTAAATTTGATAACTTTACTTGAAAGCAAGTTGATGAGATATGTAGCAGTTAAGAATGCTTCATCCCAAAATTTAAGCGGCATGGAAGCATTTGCTAACAAGGCAAGCCCCATATCAACTATGTGACGGTGCTTTCTTTCAGCGGATCCATTTTATTGGTGAGCATGAGGACAAGATACATGGTGTGATATGCCAAACTTTTGAAAGAAAGAATTTAGTTTTTCATACTCACCACCCCAGTCACTTTGCATAGCAATGATTTTAGAGTTCAGTTTGCGTTCAACAAGATTTTGGAAATTGAGGAAAACTTGGAATACATCAGATCGCTTTTTCAACAGATAAATCCAAGTAAATTTACTATAGTCATCAATAAAACTTACATAATAGGAAAATCTACCAACTGAAATAGGAGCTGGCCCCCATACATCTGAAAAGATAAGTTGTAAAGGGGCAGTAGACACACTAGTAGAAATTGGGTAAGGTAATTGATGACTTTTTGCTTGTTGACACGGATCACAAACTGACTCACTACTAGGCTCATAAGAGAGTTTATTTTTGCTAAGAACATATCTAACTATGACTGAAGATGGATGACCTAAACGACTATGCCACCTTGATGTAGATAGCTTGGTGACAATATTTGCTTGTTTATTGGACCATGAAGATGATGATGATGATGATGATGATATGAGTGGGTAGAGTCCTCCCACGCACCGTCCTCTAAGAATGACTCTCCTTGTTTTCAAGTCCTTAACCAAGAAAAAATAAGGATAGAATTCAATAAGAACATTGTTATCAAGAGTGAATCGATGAACGGAAACAAGATTTTTAGAGGTTTGAGGAACATGCAAGACATTGGTCAAGTGTAAATTTTTCACGGGGGTTTTAACAATTGAACTGCCAATGTGTGTGATATCCATACCAGAACCGCTTGCCGTGCGAATTTGGTCGCCTCCATTGTACTTCTCCCGCATCGTCAACTTGTCAAGTTCACCTGCGATGTGGTTTGTTGCTGCACTGTCGGTGTACCAGTTGGTGTCCACGCCATAGGAGACTGCATGCGCTTGCTTTTCTTCTTGGTCGTTTTCTTCATAACGCCACCAGCAAACTCGTGCACCTCCTGGATGGTGTCTGTAGCATATCTGACATTCTGGATAGTCATGCTGTTGCTCACGAGCCTGCTGTTGTTGTTGCTGTCGAGGACGGCCTCTGAATCCGCCGCCTCCATTGGAGGAAGACGATTGTCGGTCACCGCGGTCACCACGATCACCACGGCCACGGCCTCTTCCTCCACGCCCGCGAGATCTGCCACGGGACTGGCCACGGCCTCTGTAGACCGCATTAGCGGATGAATAGAACCCGCCTGAAGATGAGTCGCCTAGCATCTCCATCCTTTGATCAAAGGCAGCAATCTGGGCAAAAAGATCGTCGGCTGTGATGATGTTTTTGACAGCGCCGATCGCCGCCACCACGGGGTCGTAGTCGAGGTCCAGTCCGGCCAGAATATAGTCCACCATCTCCGGATCAGATACGGGACGACCTGCAGCAGCTAGTTCATCCCCAAGACTTTTCATCTTCGCCATATACGCCGAGCTTGACATCGAGCCCTTCTTGGTATTGGTGATGGCAATTCTCAGATTAGTAATCCGAGACTGAGATTGTGAGGCGAAGAGATTTGTCACCGTCGTCCAGAGCTCAAAGGTGGAATCTTTCCCAACAACTTGTGCAAGAATTTCTGGAGACATGGAATTGAGAAGGTATGATAGAACCTGCTGATCTTTGGCGATCCAGGGTCCGTATAGGGGATTCGGCTCTAGGGCCGTGGTCTTGTCTGCCTTCGTGATCTCCACCATCTTGGGTGGAGCGGCATCGGTGTTGTCAAGGAGCCCCGTCACCTGCGCGCCTCGCAGGGCTGGGAGGACCTGCGTCTTCCAGAGGATGAAATTACCTCTTGCGAGCTTCTCAGATGGCGGCGATCCAAGGTTGAGGGAGACGCCGGCGGAGGAAGCCATGGAGACGATGATGTGTGGTTTCTAGGGTTTTGGATTGTGGCTAGATGTATTAGAAAAGGTGGCTCTGATACCATGAAAGATATGAAGCGTTCCTACTCCATCGAGGGAGCCGCGTGGTAGTTTATATTGATGCGTGGCCGAAGCCTGGCTTGACGTATAAGGTTATGACAGAAAGAGTTTGGGTAGAATACAAGAGAAGGAAGGAGGTTGAGATTACAACTCTATATTCTAACAAGAGCAAGACTCCTTCTTCTCCAATCATCGGCCAGGAGCAGATATAGAGCCAGCTAAACAGTGGCCTCCAACAGCTATGAAACTAAAGCGGTAAAGCGCACATCGACTGTGTACAGCACGTACGCATTCGTCCATCCATCCATACGCCTTTTCTTAGGTGTCACCATTGTTTAAACCAGGCGCTGTGTGGGTTGGAGCTCGGGCACATGCATGATCAAGCAGGACACTGGCCATTACGCATTAGATACTACGTACGTACATCAGACGATCAATCATCGGTGATGGAGAGAACGTGCATGCATGTATGGACGATCGTCGACTAAGTAGAGTGGGTAGTGGCGGGCTGCCTCCATGGACCATGGACGCATGTGTCCGTACGGACGTACCGGTATTATACTACTCTCTTCGTCCGAAAATACTTGTCATCAAAATGGGCAAAAATAGATGTATCTCGAACTAAAATACGTCCAGATATATCCTTTTTTATTCATTTTGATGACAAGTATTTCCGGACGGAGGGAGTACCAGTGAGATGCTTTTCTGTGATTGGTGTTGGAATCCAGTGTCCGTCGATCGAGTGGACGGAAATATCTCCCATCTCGACGGCTCGAGTGTACGGTCTATGCTGGGAAGTTGGAGCCATGATGAGGAGTGAACCATAGGTGGCTAGCTAGTAGGGGCCGGCGGCTCGAGTGAGCGCCATGCACGATCACATCCTATATAGGACGTGGCCATTTCCACGCTATTCGATCTCTCAATTTTCAAACATCCCTCTCTCAACCTCGACCAGTAATTTGAAAGCGATATACATGTATACTGCAACTTGAGTTCAACACCTATCGCACCTGAGGATGTGTTTGGTTTAGGGGACATGCTAGGGTGGTTGTGGGTATCCCCAACCAGGTGGCTAGGGATAGCCCTTTTTTTCTGTTTGATTGGAAGGGTGAGGTTATCCCATGTTTTGTTTGGTTCAAAGGATGAAGCGTTGTTGAGGATAGCCATCAGAGTGTTTGGTTTGAGGGATGAATGAAGGATAATGGTTGTGGTAACCTTTTTTACTTGAAATGGTAAGATTACCCTCATAATCTGCACTTTTTAATGGAAGGAAGGAACATACAGTATGTATAGACATAATTTTGAAAATCTTAACTTTTTCACAGCAAACAAAACAAAACAATAGTTGAAATTTCGGACTTCATCACATATAATAGTTCAACATTTCATACATAAGTCAAGTGCATAGAACTCATAGTTCAGCATTCCATAGAGTACTACTAGAACTTAATAGCTATACAACCCATAGTTATTGTCTTGGTTGTCAAAAGAGCTAATCCATACAACCCATTGTTACTATTTTGGTTGCATCAAAAGCACAAGTCAATCACCAGTTCACCACATATGCACTCACCATCCTTATGCCTCAGGAAAGGTATTCTTGACATACCTAGAAACCCAAACCTTCTTTTGATCCTCTTCCGACACCTTGAATGCCATAGCAACACGAGGATTGTCAACCAAATATGCATAGTAATGAGCAAGGTAATCCAAACTGAACCCAGGAAGTACTTTCATGCTCTCCCAAAGACCATCTATGGCATTGTTCTCGGTGCTAGAACTCTTTTCTATGGCAATAGCAATTCTTTCACTAGATGCAAGTATGGTGGCATGCAACCTGTCTTCCGCACAAGGATTTGGTTTGGCCTTTTTTTGGTTTGGGACCAGATGAACCTGCATTGGTTGATTGTGCAACCTCTTCATGTGGGGCACTGGGTTTCTTGGTTGTCTCTTCTTCAAGATTAACCACTTCTGTAGCTAGAGGGTCACTTGTGTCTTTTGCATATTGCCCTGTAGCCATGCTCCCTCCAGCTATATTCATCATCTCCTTATAATGAATAATAGTCTTGTTAAGGTACTGTTCGTCCTCTGGATGAGCCTTGTAGAAACAATAAAAGTAATTTCAGTAAGTATTTGGACATAAAGGGACAATTTCAGCAAGTATTTGAGCATATAGGAAGAATTCCAGCACGAATATTTTCAGCAAGTGTTGGGACTTGTAGATACTAATTTCAGCAAGTACTTGAGCATGAAGAAAGAGGGACAGCAAGTGTTTGGACTTGTAGATACTAATTTCAGCAAGTATTTGAGCATTAAGGAAGAAGTACAACAAGTATTTGACTTCACATAATTCATTACAGCAAGTACTTTCACATAAAGAACCAATTTCAGCATAAACATGTATGCATGTTCATGTGCTTGACCACTTGATGATGAAGCATGAGTAAGGCTTTTTTAAGCTTCTCCCTAAGCTAATGGTACATACCACTAATGCAAGTACATGGCAATTTCATATACCGTGCTTTAGTCTTGGCCATTGTTGAGGAAATCGTTAACTGGTAGCTGTTCGGTTGGCTGACGAGTAGGGGATTAATAGGCTAATCTGCAAGTTAATCGGCCATTTAATCAATTACTCGGGCGATTAATCAGTTAATCGGCTACTCGGTGACCCTACGAGTAGGGATTAATCGGCAAGTTAACTAGTTAATCGGATGAATTCTTGAACAGGGGTCTTGGTGCTTTCATGACAAGAGAGTACTACTAGTAGATTAATAATTAACTGATGAAGATCGGGTAAAAGCAAGGAAGCAAAGCAAGCGGTCCTGAGTGTCGCCGACAGGCAGGCACGTTTTCATGGTGCCCTCTTCTGTTCTGATCGACAAAATTCATTTCCCAAGATCGATCCAGCAATCATGCATCCATCCATCCATCCATCTCATGATACTATTCTAATCACAGTGGTGTAAGTGTGTGTCGCGCTCTAACTATGTAGCTAGAGTGCGAGAGGATTCCTTAATGATAATTAGACGACGAAAAAGTAGCGTGTGTGATGGAACATGGCACCTTCCTCGATCGGTGCAAGATAAAAATTGAGCAGCACAAAGACAAGCTATGTTTTTTTTAAACAATACACTTTTCTTAATAAATTTGAGAAATATTACGCCGTTTAAATTTATATCAGCTATCTTTGCAACACTGCTGTCAAAGCCTGCTAAACTAGCTTAGGCAGGCATGCATCCAGACCTTGGAATATATATCTTTGCAAGTTTCCGGCCGGTTTCTTCACTCGATCGACAAAAAAAGGCCTACCTACCGACTGCAGGCATGTTGTGCGACTAGTAGTATGCAAAGAACCTGATTAATCCAGGTGGATGCATCGATTATAGGATATCAATCATCACCGCGCCCAGCGGTGCAGTGCAGTGTACGAGTTACTTTTTGGATATTCTACAAAGCAGACACGAACGGCCGGTGCATATTTGTTGTACGTACTATGTATATATGCCAGGTGTTAGAACAAGACTCCTCCTTCTCCAATGATCGGCCATGAGTAGATATAGAGCCAGCTAAACAGCTAGGAAACTAAAGCGCTAAAGCGCACACATCAAATGTGTACATCAGGTACATATTTGTCCATCCATCCATACGCCTTTTCTCAGGTGTCACCATTGTTTAAACCAGGCGTTGTGTGGGTTGGAGCTTGGGCACATGCATGATCAAGCAGGACACTGGCCATTAGCTAGGCATTAGATACTACGTACGAACGTACATCAGATGATCAATCATCGGTGAGTGAGCGAACGTGCATGCATGTATGGACGATCGTCGACTAACTAGTGGGTAGTGGCGGGCTGCCGCCATGGACCATGGACGCATGTGTCCGTACCTCCTACGTACTGGTATTATAGTACCAGCTGTGATTTTTTTTGTTTTTTGATCAAAGAAGGACTTGCCCCTTCCGATTTTCATTACTGAAAATCACCAAAGTTCACAGTACCAGCTGTGATTGGTGTTGGAATCTAGTGTTCATCGAATGAAGGTCAATGCTGGGAAGTTGGAGCCATGCCGAGTGAACCATAGGTGGCTAGTAGGGGCCGGCGTCTCGAGTGAGCGCCATGCACGACCACATCCCACGGTACGTGGTCATTTCCTTGCTCTTTGATCTCTCAATTTTCAAACATGCCTCTCTCAACCCCGACCAGTAATTTGAAAGCGATATACATATATACTGCAAGAGTTCAAAACCTATTGCACCTAATAAAGTAGCTAGCTAGGGTCTAGGGAGAAGAATGCGCTTGGCCACGCATGTGTACGCACAAAAGGATGGCACAGTCGACCGTGATGGTTGATCAGGAGCTGGCAGTAGCAGGGTAGCCGGCCGGGGAAACCGCACAACAGTTTTTAGCATACGTAGGTACGGGACTAGGAGTTGCGGTTGTGGTGATCGTTGGATCTGTACAGCAAACAACAGAGATCCGGTTCCAACTAATGGCTGATAAAAAGGACAGCGAATGCATGCCTGAAAAGGATGGACACTGGGCAGCTTCTGTGTACCTGCGCGTAATGGCTGGTTCGTGGCTATGTGGAAGATCCGTCTGTCCAGGATTAGGGCACCCCAACGTTGGTCATCAAAATGCCCGCAAATGTCCAGGCAGGACCGTTTGGACATTTTTAGGCTTCCACCACAGGCCGTGAAATCGGACCAAACAGCTTGCACATATGAAATCCCACGAGCCGGCCGCAAATCAGGGAAGCCATGGGAGAGTCCGGACGCTGACCTATCCATACCCCTCTCCGATCGTCCGACTCTAAAACCTTCGCCCATTCACACTGGCTGGCCGGCATGCCGCATACCCGCATTCAAAATGACGCGGCGAACAAGAATCTTACTACGGCTTTTAACACCATCCATCGTCCTCCGTGCAAACCCTATCCGCATAGTCCTCCTCTACCACACCTACATCATCGTCCTACACCACCACAGCTCCGGTCGCCATGACGGGGAAGAAGACAAACATCGAGAGAACTTGGCCGTGGTGTTTGCTCGGTGGCTACCCTCTGACCAGTCGTCGCTCCGCCAAGCAGCGATTTCGGGGGGTGCTCCCGGCTG
>NC_057804.1:648932506-648945481 GCF_018294505.1 Triticum aestivum
TCACCCCAGCACCAAGAAGGTGGAGCTGTTGTCCCCGCCATCATCCAAGCTGCTTCCGCGCCTCAACTACTACCTCATGAGGAAAAAAGTGAGTTAATGTTAGAGATAGAAATGAGAACCCAGTTTATTTGTTTTGGGACAAAGTTATTGACGTTTATTTGCCTTAAAACAGGCTTAACCACAGCATGCATACGTTTTTGCTATGTTTCCCATCTCTTCAAGTTAAGTAGGTCATTATAAATAAGAACTTCTTCCTACACATATTTGTACAACATTATCGGAAGTATCTTTTTATAATATTATAATAGTCCACAAATGTTTCAATGGATGTTTTCTTGCTCCACACGATAAACTAACGAACACAGATTCTGTAATCCAAGGAAAGCTGGTCCATTCCAAACCAACTCGATCGGGAGCAGAATAACTGTTGAACAAAAACTTGGTCGGAATGTTATTTTTGTATTAATATTATTTAACTTGGGGACAGAAAGGCCTCGCCAATTTCAATTTCTTGAAACGGGTAGCACACAACATTCTTGTTTTTTTGTATGGCTTTTCCGGCCATGATTTGTAGTCAAGGTACCGTGGTCCAAATAATGCAACCTTCGTATAAACGAATAATGACAGGCAATTTTCCTTGTTATAAATTTCTCCAACCGCACTGGCAAGTGTCAACCGATTAATACCAGTGTAGGGAGGATGTACTATTTGCTAGTTGCTGAAAGATATGAAGCGTTCCAACTCCATCGAGGGAGCCGCGTGGTAGTTTATATTGATGCGTGGCCGAAGCCTGGCTTGACGTACAAGGTTATAACAGAAAGAGTTTGGGTAGAATACAAGAGAAGGAAGGAGGTTAAGATTACAACTCTATATTCTAACACCCTCCCTTAATCTCAACTAACCTAAGTTAAGATTACTCTTGAATTCTTCAAATGGTCTTGCTGGTAGTGCTTTTGTAAAACCGTCAGCCACTTGATCCTTAGAAGGAATAAATCGAATCTCAAGTTTCTTTGCCGCAACCCTTTCTCGTACAAAGTGAAAATCAATTTCTATGTGCTTTGTCCTGGCATGGAACACTGGATTTGCAGACAGATATGTTGCTCCCAAATTATCACACCATAAACATGAGGTACGATTCTTCTTGATTCCCAATTCCTCAAGAAGTGATTCAACCCAAATGATCTCAGCAGTTGCATTAGCCAAAGACTTGTATTCAGCTTCTGTACTTGAGCGTGACACAGTAGCTTGCTTTCTAGCACTCCAGGAGATAAGATTAGATCCAAAGAACACTGCAAAACCTCCAGTTGATCTTCTGTCATCACTACATCCTGCCCAGTCAGCATCAGAGAATGCACTCACAAGAGAAGAATTAGACCGTTTGAAATGAAGTCCTATTCCCATAGTATGTTTCACATATCTCACAATCCTCTTGACAGCTGACCAATGTGCAGAAGTAGGTGCATGAAGATATTGACAAACCTTGTTGACAACAAATGAGATATCTGGACGTGTGAGAGTTAAATATTGTAGTGCTCCCACAGTACTCCTATACCTTGTACTCTCCTCCTCTTGAAGTGGCTCACCCTCATATGCTGAGAGACTTTCTGAGGAGGATAAAGGTGTAGACATTGGCTTGCAATTTTTCATCCCCATGCGAGATAGAAGCTCAAGAATATATTTTTCCTGATTTAACACAATACCATCTTGAGTTTTCTTGACTTCAATACCCAAGAAGAAATGCAAATCACCTAGGTCCTTCAAGGCAAACTCTGAGCTCAAATCATGCAAAAGAGCATTAGTAGCATTTTGTGAAGAACTTGCAACTATGATATCATCAACATATATAAGCACAAAAATGACTACTCCTGCCTTGTTATAAATAAATAAGGATGTGTCAGCCTTGGAAGCAACAAAGCCAAGATATTTTAACTGTGAGCTCAATCTGGAATACCATGCTCTGGGTGCTTGCTTTAGACCATAGAGTGCTTTATCAAGCTTGCAGACATACTGTGGCAATTTCTTACTCTCATACCCAGGTGGTTGTCTCATAAACACTTCCTCTTCCAGAACACCATGCAGAAACGCATTCTGTACATCTAGCTGCCTTAAACTCCATCCTCTGGATACAGCAATGGCTAACACAAGTCTGATAGTTGCAGCTTTCACAACGGGACTAAAGGTGTCCTCATAGTCAATGCCATAACGTTGGTTAAAGCCCTTTGCAACTAGACGTGCCTTATATCTGTCAATGGAGCCATCTGCCTTCTTCTTAATTCTATACACCCATTTGCAATCAATAATATTTTTACCTCTCTGATTTGGTACAAGATGCCAAGTCTTATTCCTCATGAGCGCAGAATACTCCTCATCCATTGCCTTTTTCCATTTAGGATCATCAAGTGCACTCTTCAACGATGTTGGTTCTCCTGAAATACACAACATTCCATATGGTATAGTTCCATATTTCCTAATTTTAGGATTCCGTATACTTTTCTGTAGCCGGGTCATAACACGTGAAGAAACCTCTCGCTGCACCGCTAGTATACTTGCCACAGAAGATCCAGGAGAATCTGCTGATGCAGTGGACTGATTTGTCGTCATATGCGCAGGGGATCATGTGGCTTCTGGTGTGGCTGCCCCTCCTGCAGGCACCGACGCAGAGGATCCGCCACCCGAACGCGACTGGATGCGCGCGTGGTGCGGGGAGGATCTGGTCCCGCCGCTGGTCCCGCCTGACGCTGGCGCGCGGGGCGAGGGGGATTCGGCCACGCTGCTGGTCCCGCCTGAAGCTGGCGCGGCAGCACGGGAGTGGCCCGCCCTGGATCCAGGACTGGAGCCATCAGGGGCTCGATCCGAGGCGGATGCGGTCGCGTGATCCGAGATCTGCGCGCGTGCAGGGGTGGCAGGCGCCGCCAGATCTTCTTCGTCATCTGTGCCAGCTTCGTCTCCTTCCTCAGCATGAAATATAGGATCAAAACCAGCCATATTTTCGAGATCTTGGTCATTTTGAGCACCGTTTTCTCCAGGGACCTGTACAAAC
Organism: Triticum aestivum; assembly: GCF_018294505.1. NCBI lineage: Eukaryota > Viridiplantae > Streptophyta > Magnoliopsida > Poales > Poaceae > Triticum > Triticum aestivum. Next base: position 648,935,547 of record NC_057804.1, read on the forward strand.
ATAAGAGAAAGACCAGTACCAGCAGGAATATCATCACATTGGTTAGTACAATTGTTGTCGCCCCCATGATCAAAAGACCGAAGATGTGAAGGAAGAAGAAGAATTTCTTTGCGGAGAAGTGCACCAGCATTAGGATGAAGGGATGCAAAGGGAAACACGGACTCATCAAATACAACATCTCTGGATATATACACCCGGCCAGTAGGAACATCAAGGCACTTGACCCCTTTATGCATGGGGCTATAGCCTAAAAAGACACACCGTTTTGAGCGGAAAGTGAGTTTGCGTGTGTTGTAAGGCCGAAGATTGGGCCAACAGGCACAACCAAAAATACGAAGAGATGTATAGTTGGGTGTGACACCAAGAAGTCGTGTAATGGGTGTTTCAAATTTGATAACTTTACGTGGAAGCAAGTTGATGAGATATGTAGCAGTTAAGAATGCTTCATCCCAAAATTTAAGCGGCATGGAAGCATTTGCTAACAAGGCAAGCCCCATATCAACTATGTGACGGTGCTTTCTTTCAGCGGATCCATTTTGTTGGTGAGCATGAGGACAAGATACATGGTGTGATATGCCAAGCTTTTGAAAGAAAGAATTTAGTTTTTCATACTCACCACCCCAGTCACTTTGCATAGCAATGATTTTAGAGTTCAGTTTGCGTTCAACAAGATTTTGGAAATTGAGGAAAACTTGGAATACATCAGATCGCTTTTTCAACAGATAAATCCAAGTAAATTTACTATAGTCATCAATAAAACTTACATAATAGGAAAATCTACCAACTGAAGTAGGAGCTGGCCCCCATACATCTGAAAAGATAAGTTGTAAAGGGGCAGTAGACACACTAGTAGAAATTGGGTAAGGTAATTGATGACTTTTTGCTTGTTGACACGGATCACAAACTGACTCACTACTAGGCTCATAAGAGAGTTTATTTTTGCTAAGAACATATCTAACTATGACTGAAGATGGATGACCTAAACAACTATGCCACCTTGATGTAGATAGCTTGGTGACAATATTTGCTTGTTTATTGGACCATGAGGAAGAAGAAGATGATGATGATATGAGTGGGTAGAGTCCTCCCACGCACCGTCCTCTAAGAATGACTCTCCTTGTTTTCAAGTCCTTAACCAAGAAAAAATAAGGATAGAATTCAATAAGAACATTGTTATCAAGAGTGAATCGATGAACGGAAACAAGATTTTTAGAGGTTTGAGGAACATGCAAGACATTGGTCAAGTGTAAATTTTTCACGGGGGTTTTAACAATTGAACTGCCAATGTGTGTGATATCCATACCACAACCGCTTGCCGTGCGAATTTGGTCGCCTCCATTGTACTTCTCCTGCATCGTCAACTTGTCAAGTTCACCTGTGATGTGGTTTGTTGCTGCACTGTCGGCGTACCAGTTGGTGTCCACGCCATAGGAGACTGCATGCGCCTCCTTTTCTTCCTGGTCGTTTTCTTCATAACGCCACCAGCAAACTCGTGCACCTCCTGGATGGTGTCTGTAGCATATCTGACATTCTGGATAGTCATGCTGTTGCTCACGAACCTGCTGTTGCTGTTGCTGTCGAGGACGGCCTCTGAATCCGCCGCCTCCATTGGAGGAAGACGACTGTCGGTCACCGCGGTCACCACGATCACCACGGCCACGGCCTCTTCCTCCACGCCCGCGAGATCTGCCACGGGACTGGCCACGGCCTCTGTAGACCGCATTAGCGGATGAATGGAACCCGCCTGAAGATGAGTCGCCTAGCATCTCCATCCTTTGATCAAAGGCAGCAATCTGGGCAAAAAGATCGTCGGCCGTGATGATGTTTTTGACAGCGCCGATCGCCGCCACCACGGGGTCGTAGTCGCGGTCCAGTCCGGCCAGAATATAGTCCACCATCTCCGGATCAGATACGGGACGACCTGCAGCAGCTAGTTCATCCCCAAGACTTTTCATCTTCGCCATATACGCCGAGCTTGACATCGAGCCCTTCTTGGTATTGGTGATGGCGATTCTCAGATTAGTAATCCGAGACTGAGATTGTGAGGCGAAGAGATTTGTCACCGTCGTCCAGAGCTCAAAGGTGGAATCTTTCCCAACAACTTGTGCAAGAATTTCTGGAGACATGGAATTGAGAAGGTATGATAGAACCTGCTGATCTTTGGCGATCCAGGGTCCGTATAGGGGATTCGGCTCTAGGGCCGTGGTCTTGTCTGCCTTCGTGATCTCCACCATCTTGGGTGGAGCGGCATCGGTGTTGTCCAGGAGCCCCGTCACCTGCGCGCCTCGCAGGGCTGGGAGGACCTGCGTCTTCCAGAGGATGAAATTACCTCTTGCGAGCTTCTCAGACGGCGGCGATCCAAGGTTGAGGGAGACGCCGGCGGAGGAAGCCATGGAGACGATGATGTGTGGTTTCTAGGGTTTTGGATTGTGGCTAGATGTATGAGAAGAGGTGGCTCTGATTACCATGAAAGATATGAAGCGTTCCAACTCCATCGAGGGAGCCGCGTGGTAGTTTATATTGATGCGTGGCCGAAGCCTGGCTTGACGTACAAGGTTATAACAGAAAGAGTTTGGGTAGAATACAAGAGAAGGAAGGAGGTTAAGATTACAACTCTATATTTTAACAGTTGCCACTGATACGATATCTTTGGTAGATACCTTTCCTTACGAGGAAGCTAAGATATGATTGATCACTACGCAGAGAGTGAGCTTTTGGTTAATCAACCAATCAGGGTTTAACTAGGAGGCCACTAGCTAGCACTAAATTGTGATATGGTTGTTGGTCAGCTGCACTCCGCGTGCAAAGCAGCTCTGCCTCGTCACATCGTCCGTCGCAACTACCGTCCCGTTGAACATCACTGCACTCCGTGTAAGACCATGAATCGCCATCGTTTTTGTTCACGAGAACACTAACTGGCCGATCAGATCTATCAAAAGACGATGTTTAGTACGTACTACCGGAAGGAACGAACAGGGCATCAAGTGCGCATAACATTTCATGAGGCGCATGCATGTTGCGACAAAAGCGGTGCAGGATCCGGATCGGCCTCTTGAGGTCTCAGTTACTACTAGCTTTTCACGTACGCAGCACAGCGTACGTGATGCATGCATGCTATGCTTGAATGAATAAAGAAAATAGCGAGGGCCGGAGGGTGATGTCTGATCGATCAGTCCAAGAGTTGGAGACTGCTCTCCGTTTCGGTTTGGGTGCATGCACGCTGGCGGGAGACCTGTTGAGCGGGACGATTCAGGGTCAAACGAAGAAATCACACTGTTATGCTCTATACATACATAGAGCCTAGAGATAGGTTTGATTCGCCTAGTGATATACGACAGACGATATCTTTGGCTTTTCGATGGACCGATCGGCGGCAGCGACTGTGTTTCAACGGGAGGAAAGTTTTGAAAAGCCAAAGTCACGGCTGCTTGTCGGCCGTCTGTTCAAACGGTGTGAAGCCCCTGGCTAGCTAGGCTACGAGGTCTTGTGAAAGGCTCAGCACAATTAGCATGGAATAACAGGAAAAGAGAGTACAGTACTTGTTAAATCCTTGTTTTAACTCCATCGATCGGATGCCTTCAGTCGTGTCGGCTGTTATCGATCGACCGTCGACGTAACCGGCCAACAACTTAATTAATCAGCCCAACTTCTTTGTGTTGTTACCTTTTGCACCACACACGGTCGTACTGCAATCGTGCATGTTCTGAGTTCTAGCTAGTAAGGCTTTTTTAAGCTTCTACCTAAGCTAATGGTTCCACTAACGCACCTATCAAAAAAAAAAATGGTTCCACTAACGCTAGTACAGTACAGGGCAATTGCATATACCGTGCTTTAGTCTCCGCGCTTGCATGACAAGTGAGTACTAGTACTACTACTATAGTAGATTAATAATTAACCGATGAAGATCGGGTAAAAGCAAGGAAGCGAAGCAAGCGGTCCTGAGTGTCGCCGACAGGCAGGCACGTTTTCGTGGTGCCCTCTTCTGTTCTGATCGACAAAATTCATTTCTCAAGATCGATCCAGCAATCATGCATCCATCCATCCATCCATCCCATGATACTATTCTAATCACTGCGGTGTATGTGTGTGTCGCGCTCTAACCGAGCTAGCCAGGGGCACTAATAACTGGCTGGAGTTCGATCGAGGGCTAATTAAAGATAATTAGACGGCGAAAGCATAGTAGCGTGTGTGATGGAACATGTCACCTTCCTCGATCGGTGCAAGATAAAAATTGTGCAGCACAAAAGCCAAAGCCGTGCTTGGTGGGAACACAAGTACACCCTTGTCATCTTGTTTTGGTTCCTCTGCATCGTCCATGTTATCCACGTGCCAGCCAGGCCCATTCTAATTAACTCATTAAATCCCACCATTTACCTCCATGTTTCACTTATGTGACAGATTTTATCCATGTTGCAACAAAAAAAACATAATTTATACCCCAATAGATGCACTTTGTGCCACATTTTACCTCATTCTAACTGAATTTAGAGCATTTCTAACTGATCCCATAAATGTTAAGGGAGTAAAAGGGTTAGTGGAGTATATATACTCCACTAAAATTTCACCGGACCTAGCCGGTCCCCTATATTTAACGGAGTAAATTGTTTTCTTCATTTGCATTTCATTTTCGGCCACCAAACCACATTCTTTTTGCTTCTTTATTTCATTCAACGACACTGAAGTACATAATAATTCACCAATTCTTTGCTACGAGAGTAAGAACAAAGAAAACAAGAACCACAATTAGACATTTTAGATCAATGTATTCTTACTTGCGTCCATCATCCTACACACATGGATGAGCAAACAATGAGGTCGAGAAGAACCGAATCCGGTGAAGAACCGAATCAAAACGAGCACATACCCCATCATTTGTGCATTTGAAGAACACCCTTCCGGGATGTTGCGGCATGGTAGAAACTCGGCTCACCAACTGTCGCGTGCAGTCGTCGCACTGTATGACTGGCAAACAGCTCGCCGTTGCGCCAGGCCGAGCCCGACAACTGTCGGGCGTGTATTTTCTGGCGAACCTTCGATGGGAGAGATTTGAGTGGCTAGAGGAGAAGTCGGTACCTGCATGCGGTGCAGAGGCGTGTCGATGCTGTGCGGCCTGCTTCCCGGCCAATCCATGGCAAGGAGGAGCCACCGACGTCCGGAAATGCCAAACCCATCCAGCGGTGGCAGGAGGAGCCACAGATCCACCGCTTTTTCGCCAGCGACGGGACGAGGAGGCACAAATCAAAGTGGTAGAGGACAGCGGCAGAGCCTACGGAGCTTCCGCGGCAGCGGGCGGGTGACGTGGGAGGGTGGGAGGGGCAGCGTTGGCGCAGATGCGGCATGGGAGGGAAGGGGAAAGGCAGTGAAGGAGAGGCGCGGCTTTTACTCAGCCGCGACGGGATGGAGTAAATATAAGGAGAATTCTGGGAAGAGAGTTAAAAATTTACTCCCTTACGGCATATAAGAGATCGGCTAGGTGCTGGTTAGAGGAGTAAAAACCATATTTTTACTCCTCTAACCGGTTAGAAGGGGTCGGTTAGAAATGCCCTTACCCTCAATTTATTTTTTCCCCAATTTGGTGTTGAGTTGGCATGCCACGTAGGTGTTTTTTTTTCACTGGTTTGATTATGGTTAGTTTTTCAAGAGTGAACCTATCAAGCGCACTAAACCTGATTGGTTTTTTCTGATTTGCCCTTGAGGTAAGTCACACCTGTCAGCTGCAAGAGTTTTTCGAAAAGGGGTCAAATCTGTCACAAAAGCGAAACATGGGTGGTAAAAACTGGAATAATTAATTTGGCGTGTTGCCCATGCTAAAAATTTAGCCTGGAAGCAATTCTGCCCAAGAATTTATTTTCTTTTGAAACTACGCAAAAGATTACCCATTTTCATTAATTAAGAAGAGGATATTGTTACACAAGTTCCGTGAAAACGGCAATAAAATTCTGCCCAAGAAGTAACACAAAGGAGAACCGAGCATGGCTGCATGGTGGCGAGTCCAAATGAGACTGCTAACTAAAATCGTTCATTTCCATAGATTCGATTGTTTTCCTCCTTTTTTTTTTCTAGAGTTGTGCGTCCATGTAAAGCACTAGTATTTTTCTTCTTCCTGAAATGATATGAAGATGCACGCGCGTGTTTTAGAGAAATAGACAATCCTATTGAGGAGTCCTTTTGCTCTTGCGGAAATTCTATTTCTATTGAGGAGTCAAAGTTGAATCTTAGATGATTTTGTTGTTAGAGAAAGTTAGGAAGAGCAACTGATCAAGGGCAATTGCACCGTACGCGTATGCATGTTTTTCCAGTAGATAGTGCCTAGCTTGGCAAGTGCGGAATGCTCCGGCACCTTTGGGTCGCTTCTCCCCTCTTAACAAACGACTAAACAAATTGGTTGCTTAACCTGGTGGTGATCGATCCATCATGCGCACATGTGAGCACTAAGGCTAACTAAGCCTAGCTAAGCTCAACAACTGTGCCTAACTAAGGTTCTTGTTTAACTATGTAAGATGGGATCAGTGATGCGATTCGATTCTTCGTACATACGCCGGAATATTGGCAGGTGCGTGCATGCGTGGACGTGGTGCGTACGCGGCGGCAGAGGTTAATTAGGGACGTGGCCCGCTATTTAATCTTCATCACCGCGCGCCTCGTACGGCCGCATCTGCATGCATGTGAGGTGCTGCGACCGATCGAGCTGCTGGGACCTGGGGTTAATATCTCCGGCCGGCGACGTGTCATCCCATTAGCTTGGGAGGGGCCTGATTAAAAAGTTGTTTGATTGCATGCATGCATGCGGTGTCATCCAAAGCTCAGCTGTGGCAGCTTCGTTTCACATTTTTTTTGGAACGGTCACCGAATTTCCACACGCTTCACTTCACTTGGCCCCAACCTCACTGCTCATGTACTCACTATTGTCCAGCTCCCCGGCTTCCGCTCATAAACAGGCATGTGAGCTTGTCTGACACTGATTGATTAAAAACAGATCAGTGATATGTACACCAGCTGGGTGCTAGTTAATTCAGCGTCACCTTGTGAGGTAGTTACTGTATCAACTACGTACCTTTTTCAGATCAACCGTGCAAAATGTCCATCCATGCATGTACGGCGGCACGTACCCCTTACACCTAGTAATTAATCCAGAATCACCGTACCACCTCTAGCTAGTGTGGCAACTACTACATCAACTATGCAAAGTTTTGCAGCTCAAGTTTAGCCGAGGAAGACATATATTGACCAGCGCTGCTGGTAGTCTGGAGTGGATGAACATTCGTTGGTTTGTACGTTGTGACAATCGTGCAAAAAGTGCGGGCATGTATTACCTTAAAGCTAGCTGGCCTGGCAATACGAGCTAATTAGAATGCTGTCAAGTCCGGCTACACCTAGTCGGTTTCGAGAGGAGCACCGTCGAGCAGCCATGTACAAGAGGAACAGCAACACGGCCACGCTGCTCGTCGGCGTCTACGTCGATGACCTGATCATCACCGGCACGGACGCCAACGAGATAGCCGCATTCAAGGATCAGATGCACGAGCTGTTCGAGATGAGCGATCTCGGTCTCCTGAACTACTATTTGGGGATCAAGGTCAGGCAAGAGGCGGGCACGATCACACTCTGTCAGAAAGCCTACGCGGGGAAGATTTTGGAAGCTGCAGGCATGGCGGGCTGCAATGCCTGTCACACCCCAATGCTGAACCGCCTGCAGCTGAGTAAGGCGCGCGGCGGAGATGTGATGGACGCCACTAACTACCGAAGCATCGTCGGCAGTCTCCGGTACCTCTGCAATACACGCCCCGACATCACGCATGCCGTCGGGATAGTGAGCAGGTACATGGAGGCACCCACTGCTTCACACTGGGCTGATGTGAGGCAGATTTTGCGCTACATCAGCGGGACAGCCGGCTACGGGTGCAGGTACGTGAAGGGCGCCACTAGCGAGCCCAGTTTGGTGGGGTTCAGTGACAGCGATTTCGCTGGAGATATTGATGACCGAAAGAGCACCACCGGCGTCGTATTCCTCCTCGACTCCGGCATCATCACGTGGATGTCTCAGAAGCAATTGGTGGTGGCTCTCTCGTCTTGCGAGGCGGAGTATATCGCAGCGGCGAAGGCAGGTTGCCAAGCTGTCTGGTTGAGGAGGCTCCTCGCCGAGCTGACGAATAAGCCTGGCGTGACAGTGAAGTTGTACGTGGACAACAAGTCCACGATTGAGCTGAGCAAGAACCCAGTGCACCATGAACGAAGTAAGCACATCGGCATTCGTTTTCATTACATTCGTCATTGCATTGAGGAAGGCCTGGTGGACATTGACCATGTGAGCACAAATGAACAACTCGCTGACATCCTGACCAAGGCGCTGGGGCGTGTCAAGTTCTCGGAGATGCGACTCAAGCTCGGCATCGTAGAAGTATCAAATGGACACCAGGATTAGGGTGTGATTTGTTGACCTTATAATCCTGGCGCCATTGTATCTAGTTTAGGTAGTTTTTGCTTTCTGAACTCTACCGCATGTGCACGAGTCTGTTTGTGCCATTACCGGTTCTTTTGCTTTTAGATAGGATCGAGCTGCCGAGCGTGTATCGTGGGATGGCACGAAGTCAAGCACGCGCGGTGGCATCGCTAGGACGTGCGAGAGTGCCCGTGGGATGGCGCGGCCGCAAAGCTCGGACACGATCCGTTTCCCGTTTTCGTTACAAGGAAATAAAACAAGACAGAAAACGCTGCAATCTTTACGCGGCACAAAACCTCCTCTCGCCGTTTTTGAGCTAGTAGCAGTCTAGGTTTCTAACAGGCACGCATCTGAAAACTTGGAACATCTTTGCAGGTTTCCGCCTGGTGTCCTGACTACTACCAACCATGCACGCATGTTCTGCCACTAGTATGCGAGCCAGGTGGATGACACGATACGAATCATCAATCATGGGAGTATGTGAGTAGTGCAATGTACGTGTTACTTCTGGATGCACTACAAAACACGCACGTACGGCCGGCCGGAGTATGCATGCCAGGTGCTAGCACAAGACTCCTTGGACTCCAATCATCGGCCAGGAAAAGATATATATACGGTGGCCACAACGAGGAAGCTAAAGCGTTAAAGCGCACCCGCCAACTGTGTACAACACGTATAGTACAATTTCGTCCACATCCATAGTACCCACACCTTTTCTCAGGTGTCACACGGTGGCTCCGGCCGTGCCATGCATTGTCTATTTATTAAACCAGGCGTTGTGTGGCCTGGACTGGAGCTTGGGCACATGATCTGCCCGCTAAATTAGATATTTGTTACATCAGATGATGAATCATCGGAGAGAGAACGTGCATGGACTACTAGCTGGATGGCTTATATATTTCGCATGCTGTAGGAGTATTGTTTAGTTGGTGTAATCGGTGGCCGTCTCCATGGACGCATGTGTGAGGGTCGATGCTCGGAATTTGGAGCCATGGCGAGTGAGCCAAAGGTGGCTAGCTAGCTAGTAGGGGCCGGCGCGAGTGAGCGCCATGCACGATTACATCCCCATCCCATCCCACAAGACGGACGTGGCCGTTTCCACACCCTTCGATCTCTCAATTTTCAAACACCCCTTTCTGAGCAAGAAGAATGCGCGTGGCCATGCATGTGTACGTACTACGTACGTACGTTCGTACTAGAAGGAAGGCTCTTGATGGTCGATCAGGAGCAATAGGAGTAGGAGCTATTAGCAGGACTACCGTACAGCTCTTGGCTCACGACCGCCGACGTGTTACCGTCCGTGGCCGGACCCCGGCCGGCCGGAGTACGTGATTAGGAGTAGCTAGCTGTTGCGTTCGTTGGATCCGTACGGCAAAACTACAGAGATCCATGGTAACAGCACAATCTGTGGCCAGACCTTAAAAAGTTTTCCTCTCGTCCCTGGCGGCTCGAACCCTAGCCGCCGCCAGGGAGAGGCCGATCTTCCAACGCCGCT
>NC_057804.1:648945726-648948369 GCF_018294505.1 Triticum aestivum
GGGGGTCGCCGGATCCACGCGTGTGGATCGTTTTTACTCTCTTGTAGTTTAGGTTTTTAGGTTGTTCATCGTCTTTGCTTCGGCGGCGACGATGACAACGCTGAATAAAGATTCTTTGGATCCTTCCCTGACGAGGCCATCGGTCCTATGGTTGGGGATGGATTTGAAAACCAGTATGTTCAAGCAAGGATGGCCTGGCGGCGACGGCATCCTCGTGGTGGACCTGTGTCCTCGGGCTCCGCCGTTGCGACGGCGTTTGCTCCAGCGTCGGCGCGGAGCTTGGGAGGTAGTCCAGGAGCGGATGCAGATTGTGGTCTGCATCGACGACATCTGGAAGACGGAGCATGTGCTGGGCTCGTGGTTGGTGGATGGCAGATATGGTTTCCTCCTTCGGCGTTTTAGTCGTGGTGGGTTGCTAGATCTGGAGTTCGATGGCGTGTCCGGGGTGTTGCCCCGGTCTGATTCGTTCAACGGTAAGGGTTTCACTTTTGGTGAGCCACCTTGAAGGTCCATAAAGCTGCATATCAGCGATGGAGCCGCGTCGAGCTCGGGTCAGGAGGTGCTTCGTCATTCTTTTCTTCGGTGGCTGCTGTGGTGGTGCCGGAGGCAGGTGACGGGCGTTGGTGTCAAGCTCAGAGATGTTCTGTTATCTTTTCAGTTTTGTCATATCGGTCTTTACGTGACTTGTACTTTGTTCTTTATGATATGAATGAGACACGTATTACCATGAAAAAAAAAGAACTACAGAGATCCATGTCCGAAAGGACAGCGAACACCTGAAAAGGACGGATACTGGGCAGATTCGGTGTACCCGCACATAATCCGGGTGCGTGGCTACGTGGAATAAGATGAGCCGCCTGAAAAGGATTAGGAAGCCAGGAAGGTGAAGACGCTCCAATCTTTCTGTTTTGTCTCGTCTTCTTCTAAGTTCTATTGAATTGACGTCGGTGCTATAAGGATTCTTAGCGAACGCCATTTCGACCGTCCAATCGCTCACACGGATCTTAATGCTAGCTAGTTGCCATGGCAGAGAAATCATCCGTTCAGTCACTGATGTCCACCCATGAACGTTCACGCACTCGCTTTTCCTCCTATGAGAGTGGTGAGTCTTATCCCGCCCTCTCCCCAAACTTTCCCCTCCCACTCCATGTCACAGTCGATGCTCTGCCACCGATGCTGTCTCCGCTCCCGTCGACGCCGCTCGCACACCTCTATCGGCGCCACATCCAATAGATCCTTCTCCTGCCAAAAGGCGCTAGCTATTTGATACTGCCGCTCATACTTCTAGTTGTGAGTTGTTTTCCGGAGCAGACAGGCGCAAAAGCACAACAGAAACTTGCACGTCTATATGAGCCGGCGACCAGTGCCAAACCATATCGATCTGCTTTCCAACGATGTGACCAGACACACCCTGAACGGAGCGCGAGATCGGCCAATGCTACCTACGACGGCGACGCCGTGGATTTTTCTGCGCCAGGAAGGAAATGTGGCCCGGTCCGGGCTCCGTACGCGCCGTGGCATGGAAGCTAGCTACCTCGCGGTGGGTGAAACTTGGGCGTCCGCGAGCGAGACGTTTGTTTTCCAGCACACACGTACTCTGTCCCGGGACGGGGCGGTGCCGTGCGAAACAACGGGTGATAGACGCGCGTGGCATGCTCTGCCCATGCCGCGTGCGCGTCGACCGGCTCGACCAGTGCACCCCCGTGCGCGGCGGCGACGAGTCAGCGCGCGTGCACGTCGAAGTGTTGGGCGGGCGGTCAACGGCGCGGGCGCTCGTAGTATGCATGCCTAGCTTCTACCTTCGGGGCTGCTAAAAATCAGTCGACTGAGATTTAACGAAGTCTCAGTCGACCATGCAACATTTTTGTGACCGTATGCAACACTTTTTCATACCGGTTGTAACATTCATTTTGTTGGTTGAAGCATATCATCCCTCTTCGGTTGTAGCACGTCATCTCACCGGTTGCAACATCCTTCATTGACAGTTGCAGCATTTTAGTTAGAACGGTTGTAGCATTTGTTGTTGTTGCTTGCAATACCATCGCAATATTTTTCGTCACCGTTTGTAGCATCTAGCCGTGCCGCTTGTAACAGAAAAAATACGTTGACGTCACTCGACTGAGACTTTGTTAAGTCTTAGTCGACTGAGTTCTAGACACACCCTTCTATCTTATCGGGTTGGGCAGTGTTAGGCTACCTAGCTAGACCTCCAATTACGTATGTAAACTCCGGGCGGCGCCCGTGGATTCCGGCCGGCAAAGACGCAGGAAGCAGCGGCGAAGCCGACGACGCAATCACAAATCCGCACGATGCTGATTATGTTAATCCCGTAGCTATTTTTACCTAGACTAGACTTAGAGCACTGGTGGAAAAAGGGCCTTTGGTCGCGGTTCGCAACTGCCATTAGTCGCGGTTGCGCAACCGCGACCGACCGGGCGCGACTAAAGGCCCCCCCCCTTTAGTCGCGGTTGCTTAAGAACCGCGACTAAAGGCCCGTCCACGTGGGCGCCAGGTGGCTGTCGGGGCGGAGGACCTTTAGTCGCGGTTCTTCTGGCCAACCGCGACTAAAGGCCGCCGCAGGTTTAGGGTTTTAGCCCCCCCCCCCTTAAACCTGTTTTCTGTTTAATTTGTATTGTTTTATTT
>NC_057804.1:648948989-648949678 GCF_018294505.1 Triticum aestivum
CCAGCATTCTTAGCCTTTAACATTTTGAATTCTAGCTCTTTTTTGAATTCACCGACCTTTGTATCTACGAACCGTCTCCAAACCCTACGAGGCAAAGAAAATTAAATGAACAAGAGAGTTATTAATTAGTTACTTGATATTAGGAAATGAACGAAATAGGCCGATCGATATAGAGCGCAAATGAATGAAAATAATTACTTCTGCAGCATTCTTCTCATGCCGCCCCAAAGCTTTGGATCCATATTCACAGAGTCGTGGACGAGACATTCTGAGGTGTTAACTTTAATTACTAGCAGAATCCAGTGGAACCTGCGGACACGATACATGCACAGTACGTCATGCATAACTCATCGATTAGCCGGCCACATACCATGCATGGAGTAAACAAAAGAGAATGTGCTCAAGACAGAAACACTCACTCAAAATGATAAGGAAATAGAATATCACTTTTGAGTTCCTGCTTTGTAAGAAACTGCCACAGGTCTGCCTCCACGTCGGCGGGGTAACGCTCCAACACATGTCCATTAACGATGTGTGGGTCAATGAACCCAACATCATGGATGTTCCTTACTCTGCATTCCTTAATCTTCATTCTGCATGTATAATAGCGGACACAACAATATAGTTAGGACATATATATAGTGCAGGCAATATGAACGAGATGGGGTAGAAATTAATAAATCACTTAC
>NC_057804.1:648954156-648973543 GCF_018294505.1 Triticum aestivum
GGGGCAGCGCTTCGGCGTCGAGAGAGAGGAGAATGGGAAGTGGCAAAACTGCTAAGTGCAGTATTTATAGACGCACCTTTAGTCGCGGTTGGAGAGGCGGACCGCGACTAAAGGTACCCTTTAGTCGCGGCCCGCCTCCCCAACCGCGACTAAAGGGTTTTGGCGCCGCTTCCGTTCCCGCGCAGAAAGACCCTTTAGTCGCAGTTGGGGACAACAACCGTGACTAAAGGGTACCCTTTAGTCGCGGTCCGCCTCCCCAACCGCGACTAAAGGTCTGTGCTAGAACTGGCGCGGTGCGGTGGGATGTTTAGTCCCACCTCGCTAGCCGAGAGGCTTCGACAGTGGTTTATAAGCGCGGCTGCGCTCACCACTTCGAGCTCCACTCAAATGCAGGCTTACGGGCCTATTCTGTCACTATGTGCCTGTGGGCCTACTCGGCCTTCTGCGGGCCTGAATCCTGGCCCTTTAATGGGTTTCTAGTCGTATTCAGGCCGTGGTGGCCCAGTAGGTGGCATATTTTCTTTTTTTCTTCCTTTTTTCCTTTTTCCTTTTTTCTTCTGTTTTTTTCTTCTGTTTTTTTCTTATGTTTTTCTTCTGTTTGTTTTTTTCTTCTGTTTTTCCTTTTTTCTTCTGTTTTTTTCTTCTGTTTTTTTCTTCCTTTTTCCTTCTTTCTTCTTCTTCCTTTTTCCTTTTAAAATCAGAAAAATAAAACTAATTCATTTTAAAACCCCTTGAAGGTTTGACAAAAGGTTTGATACATCATTCAGTTCATCGACCAAATACAAAGTTTGGTACAATAAATTATTACACATCAATTCTTCCCTTGTGTCCCTGCTTTCTTACGATTGTGCCGTATCCATGGAGCATCCTCATCATTTAACTTAATGCTTGGGTCAATGTTCACTTTGAAGGGCGGAATTTCACCAAACATATTATAATCTTCTGACATGTCTGTCTTGTCCTCCACTCCCACGATGTTTCTTTTCCCTGAAAGAACAATGTGGCGCTTTGGATCATCGCATGATGTACTGATCGTTTTCTTATCTTTCCGTTTCCTCGGTTTGCTACTCATGTCCTTCAAATAAAAAACCTGAGCGACATCTTTGGCAAGGACGAATGGTTCGTCAAGGTAACCAAGATTGTTGAAATCCACCATTGTCATTCCGTATTGCTCGTCCACCTTTACCCCACCTCCTGTTAGCTTGAACCATTTGCACCGGAACAAAGGGACCTTAAAGGAGGGTCCATAGTCAAGTTCCCATATCTCCTCTATGTAACCATAATATGTGACCTTTTGCCCATTCTCGGTTGCTGCATCAAAGCGGACACCACTGTTTTGGTTGGTGCTCTTTTTATCTTGGACGATCGTGTAAAATGTATTCCCATTTATCTCGTACCCTTGGAAAGTCGTTATAGTCGAAGATGGTGTCTTGGCCAACTTCAGGTTTTGGAACTTTTTCTCCGCCATGTTTATTATTCCCTTTATATTGGACGAGAATCCAGACGGGACCTTCATACTGCTCAGGCATTCAAAAAAGATGACCTTCTCTTCTTTGGTCAGAGCGTAGCTGGCACGACCTTGAAACCATTCCGGATGCCGGTCATCAGGGTCTTTCAAACGTTGCTGGTCCTGCCGTGCTTCCTTTGTATCATTTGTCTTCCCATACACGCCCAAGAAGCTTAGGAGGTTCACGCAAATATTCTTCGTAACGTGCATCACGTCGATTGCAGAGCGGACATCTAGGACTTTCCAATATTCTAGCTCCCAGAATATAGATTTCTTCTTCCACATGGCTGCGTGCCCGTCAGCTCCCTTCGGAACTGATTGTCCGCCAGGACCCTTTCCAAAGATGACTTTCAAATCCTTGACCATATCAAATACCTCAGCACCAGTGCGTTCCGCAGGCTTCGGCCGGTGATCTGCCTTGCCGTTGTAATGCTTGCCTTTCTTTCTTACTGGATGAATTTTCGGAAGAAATCGACGATGCCCAAGGTACACGTTCTTCTTACAATTTGGCAAATGTACACTTTCAGTCTCATGTAAGCAGTGCGTGCATGCATTGTATCCCTTATTTGACAGTCCCGAAAGGTTACTAAGAGCAGGCCAATTGTTGATGGTTACGAAAAGCAACGCTCGTAGGTCAAATTCCTCTTGTTTGTGCTCATCCCACACACGGACACCACCCCACAGCTATAAAAGTTCATCAACTAATGGCCTTAGGTACACATCGATGTCGTTGCCGGGTTGCTTCGGACCTTGGATGAGCACTGGCATCATAATGAACTTCCGCTTCATGCACAACCAAGGAGGAAGGTTGTAGATGCATAGAGTCACGGGCCAGGTGCTATGGCTGGAGCTCTGCTCGCCAAAAGGATTCATGCCATCCGTACTTAGAGCAAATCTTATGTTCCTTGCGTCAGCTGCAAAATCTTTGAACCATCTGTCGATCTTTCTCCATTGCGTTCCATCTGCGGTGTGTCTCAACTCCCCGTCCGACTTACGGTCCTCTTTGTGCCATCGCAACAACTTGGCATGCTCTTTGTTCCTGAACAGACGTTTCAACCGTGGTATTATAGGAGCATACCACATCACCTTGGCGGGAACGCTCTTCCTGGGTTTCTGGCCCTCAACATCGTCACCAGGGTCATCGCCTCTGATCTTATAACGCAATGCAGTGCATACCGGGCATTAATTCAAATTCTCGTATTCACCGCGGTAGAGGATGCAGTCGTTGATGCATGCATGTATCTTCAGAACCTCTAAACCTAGAGGGCAGACAACCTTCTTTGCTTCGTACGTACTGGCGGGCAACTCGTTATCCTTTGGAAACATATTCTTCAACATTTTCAGCAAGTTTTCAAATGCCGAGTCAGCTACACCTGCCTCTGCCTTCCATTTCAGCAAATCCAGTGTGCAGCCCAGCTTTTTCAGACCATCATCGCATCCGGGGTACAGCGCCTTTCTGTGATCCTCTAACATGCGATCCAAATTCTCCCTCTCCTTTTCAGTTTCGCAGCGTCTCCGTGCATCAGCAATGGTCCGACCAAGATCATCAACGGGATCATCACGTGCCTCTTCTTCACCTTCCCCTTCACCTTCAGCATCCTCCATGAAAGTATCACCGAAATGACCAAGATAGCTTTCATCGATGAAATCATCCCCTTCTTCATCTTCTTCCATTATAACCCCTCTTTCTCCATGCTTGGTCCAACAATTATAGCTTGGCATGAAACCGTGCCGAAGCAGATGCATGTGAACATCTCTTGAGGAAGAGTAACCCTTCTGATTCTTACAGATAACACATGGACAGATAACAAAACCCCCCTGCTTGTTCGCATTAGCCACTACGAGGAAATCTTTCAAACCCGTAGTGAACTCGCCGGAGAGTCGGTTACCGTACATCCATTGCCGATTCATCTGCATTATTATAATATAAAATATATAATTAACCATCATGCATTTGTTAAACTAACTAGCTACAAACAATATAAATTAAACAATGAACTGCACACATGCATATTTTATCAATGACACACATGCATGAAAGGTTCAAGTTGCTAACCGCGATCGAGGAGGAAAAAATAAATGAGGAACCTCAAGTGTGGCTCCAACACTTCATATCATGTTTGTTTCACCCTCTTAGGGCATTTCATCAAACACCTTGTGTGCATAAAAGGAACCAAAAGCAAACCTACACCCCCTTGTGAAGCTTGTGAAGAGAAGTGGCACCAAATGGCTAAGTGAGCGTGCTGAACTGGTATATATAGGGGAGGAGCTTTAGTCGCGGTTGGCCTGGCCAACCGCGACTAAAGGCCTTTGCGCACCTTTAGTCGCGGTTGGCCTGGCCAACCGCGACTAAAGCCCCTCACGTGCACCAGCTGGCCACCGAGCGCCCTGGGCCCAGGCCTTTGGTCGCGGTTCGTCTGCCGAACCGCGACTAAAGACTTCATTAGTCGCGATTCCTACAGTTTCGCGACTAATGGGGCTGGATGGAAGTCTCTTTTTCTACCAGTGGAGGGTGATGTCGGGCCGAGACACTTCCGCTGCTGTGTTCGGATGCAAGTGCATGCACACGCTGGGGATCACACAAACTAGTAGGAGACGATTTAGGGGTCAAACGAGATCGCACTGTTATCCCTCTATATATATAGAGTCTAGACTAAAGATATGCTTTGCGTGATTCGCCTAGGCCTAGCTAGACCTATGACGCACCATATCTTTGGCTTTTCGACCGACCGATCGACGAGACGAACGGCAGCTACTGTGTATCAACAGGAGGGAAAAAAACAGGAGGAAAAGTTTTTCAAAAAGCCAAAGTCACAGCTGCGTGGTCGGTGGTTCGTTCATAGGGCGCTGCTTCTTAGTAATGACTTAATCAACGTCTCTCTCGGTGTGTGTGTGAAACCACTGGGCGAGCTACACTAGCTAGGAGGTCGGTCCTGAAAGGCTAGCTAGGCCAATTAGTAGTTATGCTGAATTAGGATGGACTCACTGGAATGTTGATTACTCCAAACAGAGAGAAGCGTAGGGGTTAGCTTTGACCGGACCTCACACGCCTTGGGAAATCCAGGAAGGATTTGACTTGACGCATCGTGGGCGGCTCTTACTTAGGTTGACCGTGCCTGCATGCGCAAAAATGCTACACGTACAGGCCCATTCTACAGGTTTTTACAGGTTGAGGACCATTCGCTCTTCTAATTGGCCCCCCTGATTTTCACCGGTGGGCCCGTGCATCTTAATCAATCCTCGGCCAATCACTATTAAGCAACCTGTAAACCTCCTGTAAAACTCCGTACGTCTAGCAAAGCTCCTGCATGCGCCTGGTGTCCTTGTCGTCGACTCGTCTTCCCTGCAGCAACAACGACTGCATCAGGAATGAGAACGATTCTCAGCTTTGCCGCCACTAATTTCATCTCTTCTTTTCACTCCATCGGATGCTTCAGCGATCCACCGTCGTCGTCGACTCGTCCTTCCCTGCAGGAACAACCACTGCATCAGTAATGAGAATGATTCTCAGCTTTGCCGCCACTAATTTCATCTCTTGTTTTCACTCGATCGGATGCTTCAGTGCCGACAGTCAGCGATCGACCGTCGATGTAACCGGCCAACAACTTAGCTAATTGCCGCAACTTCTTTGTGCTTTTACACCACACACGGCCGTACTGCAATCATGCATTGTTCTAAATTCTAACTAATTCTTTTTGCCGCTTTAAAAGAGCTAGTAATGCTTTCTTCAACATTCAGCATCTAAGTTAATAATGCATGGCTCCCCTAATACTACTACAGGCAATTGTATATGCCGTGCTTTAGTCGCCGCGCTTGTATGTCAGGAGTACTCGTAGTACTAGTAGATTACTCCCTCCGTCTAGGTGTGTAAGTTATATTAGGAGGAGCTCCACAACTTAGGTGGCTAAGGATTGGACGAGGCAAAAAAATCAACATGAAAACCATCCAATAATTAACTGATCATTATCAGATAAAAAGCAAGCAAGCGGTCCTGAGCATCACCGACAGGCAGACACGTTTTCATGGTGCCCTCTTCTCTTCTGTTCCGCAAAATTCATTCATTCCCCAAGATCGATCCAAGCAATCATGCGTCCATCATCATATGACACTACTATACTATACTCCTACACAAGACTATTCTAATCACGGTGGTGTAAGTGTGTGTCGGTCGCGCTCTAACCAAGCTAGCTAGGTGCACTAATAACTACTTCCTGCGTTCCTAAATATTTGTCTTTTTAGAAATTTCAAATGATTACCACATACAGATGTATATAAACATATTTTAGAGCGTAGATTCACTAATTTTGCTCCGTATGTAGTCACTTGTTGAAATTTCTAGAAAGATAAATATTTAGGAACGGAGGGAGTAGCAGAGTGCGATGGAAGACTAACTAATGATCAATTAAACGACGAAAGCATATCGCGTCGCGTGTGATGGAACATGGCACCTTCTTCGATCTGTCCAAGATAAAAAAAAGCACTGAGCACAAAAACAAAACCGTGCTTCGTGGGAACACCACTGCACCTCGTCATCTTCTTGGGTTCCTATGAGCTAGGTCCATTTTAACTTGGCGTTGTTGCGCCTTGCAAAAAAGTTACCAACCCTGCACCCGTTTGAACACCACGTTGCACGCAAAACTGACAAAAAATGGAAGCCGATTATCAGCCCAAGAAGAAAACAAAGGGGACCTCACCGTGCTGTTTGATCTTGTTTTTGAAACAAGGTAAAATATTTTCCATTTTCACTGACTCAGAAAAGGAGTTTAAAGTAAACACCGTCAAAGCGACAAAAAGCTAACAAACTACTCTCGCGAAATTACATACTCAAGAGCGTGCCACCCGTAAAAACCCCAAGCGATGCTTCCTCCTTAATAATGTTAACTATCACCGTCAACCACACCGCTTTATTTCTCAAGACGCGCATTCTTTTCTTTTTAAATTTTCCATCCAACAAGGTGAATCAATGATGAGCGAGCCTTTTCTTGATGCGAATTGTTGATGACTCCTTCCCACCAAGCCTTTACCGCGTGGAAGCTATGTCAGGTCGTCGTGAAGATTCAGCCAAGAGAACACCCCCTTTCAAATTCGAGTTGTGCCCTTTTCTGCCAGAGCGTCAGCACCGCATTCATGCCGGCCTAGAGCGGACATGACCACTCACTAGAGACCGCATTGAAGTGTCGTGACGGCCGAGACTGCCGCATGCGGCATGCCCATTTCAGATGCCTTCTCTCCGCATTAATCCGGCATCCTTCTGCCCGCCTACCTTCATTAAACCAGCACGTGTGCTGATGAACCTACTCCGATGCCCCGAGCGGCACATGTACGTCCCTGTGCCGACCGGCATTAAACACCTTTCCGGTTGGTGCCTCGCATCCGCCTGCTATTTAAACATGGTCAGGCGTCGGGCAAGAACCACAGCACACCTCAACTCTCCGTCTACTCCTTCACAACACCTACCATGGCCTCTGGCTCCAAAGACCTAAGGAGTGACCTCTCCGGTGAGCAAAAGAAGGAGCTCTCTGGCATTGCAGCCGCTTGGGTGGTCCGATGAGCCAGCCGGATACTTGATGGCTTGCCGGTAGGCTCTCCGAAGCCGATGTCACCGCCATGCTAGGCTATCCTCGCCCGTCTAGGTTGGCCAACGATGTCTCCTGGCAAATCCGCCACGAGCGATGGCGGCAACGCGTCCGCAATGCAAAGACATAAGGCATGTTAACATAGGTTGGTGCGGCGACAGAGGAATTGGACTAGGGCACCAACTTCGCCTCGGCAACGCTCGCTGCCGCCACTAACACTGAGGAAAAGTAGACCATGGGAGGCCGCCGCCGCTTGGGTCCCCGGTAGGCCAACACCGCCGCGTCACCGGCCTACACAGCCGGCAAGTTGCCCACTTCGAGGGGGCGTAGGCTACGGTGACCGTCTTCCTCCGTCCCAAAAACCAACCTTGATCCGTGCTTCATGAAAACGGAGGCCACTCTTCCTCTTCCACTAAAGCATATCCTCCGGGGCTTACGGCGGTCCGGTGAGCTTGCTGCCGGACATAGGGAAGACATGTCATGAGAATGAGGCTCCGTCGTGGCTAGTGATAAACTAGGATAGAATAGCCTGGGCTAGTCTGCAATAGTACAGTTAAAATATGTCCAAAATGTAAATGTTTTGTTCTGGTTTATATGAAAATCATTTGGTTTGCATGTAATTCATCCGGGTTTATTCGAATATGATTTGAATTATATGTGGCTACGGTTGGATGACCGGCTCCTGCATCAATGTTCACAAACTTGTCCTCATTGTTCCGCGGACGTTTAGGGTATTGGAGATGCCCTAATGCTTCAGCACCTTTCGGTCTCTTCTTCCCACCTAACCAACTAAACAAATGTTGCTTAACCAGGTGGTGACGGATCATGCGCACATGTGATTGTGACCAGCAAGGCTACCCTCAGGACGCTAATCACGACAGCTAAGTCTATCTATACTCTACTAGCTGAGGTTCTTTAACTAGGATGGGATCTACGATGTGATTCGATTCTGCGTACGCTGGACGGAATATTGGCGGGTGCATAAGTGGACGGAGGTGTGGCCCGCTGTTTAATCTTCGTCGCCGCATCTGCATGCATGTGAGGTGCCGCGATCGATCCTGTTGCTGGGGTTAATATCTCCGGCCGGCGACGTGTCATGTTCTGATTAAAAAAGTTTGATTGCATGCATGCGGTGTCATCCAAAGCTTCATTGCGGCAGCTTGACTTCACATTGCCCCAACCCAACTGTGTGTGTGTGCTGTTCACTATTCATGTACTTTAGTACCTATACATGTCCACCTCTCTAGCTGCCGTTCATAAACATGCATGTGAGCGTGTCAGACACTAATTAAACAACATATCACATGCCTTGCCTGGTTAATTTCAGCATCACCAACAACACCTAGCTAGAGTGGTAATGATACCAGCTATGCATGCACAAAATTTTCAGATAAAGATGAGCAGAGGGAGATATTGGCATGTGATAAACCTTCACTAGTTCGTTGTGGCAACCGTGAAAATTCTTTGATTAGTGTTGTATGCACAGTTTTTCAGCTCAAGTTTAGCCAAGGGACATATCGATTGTGCTGATCGGTTTGCTCCGTGCATGGTCTGTGGATAAACCTTCGTTGATTCGTTGTAACCACCGAGTGCATGCATATAGGTGTACCTTAAAGCTGACGAATTGAGTCAACTACGTACGTACATTCCTGTCAAACCCTGCTAAAACTAGCTTATATATGCTGGCATCAAATATCTTTGCAAGTTTCCGGCCGGTGTCTCGCCTGGATCGACCAAGCAAAGGCCTACCCACCGACTGCACGCATGTTCTGGGACCAGTATGCAAAGAACCTAATTAAGCCAGATGGACGGATGATAGGTATCAATCATGCATGACTGCAGTAGTGCAGTGGACGTCTTACTTTTGGATATAGTACAAAGCAGACACGGCCGGTGCATCTTTGTTGTATGCATGCCAGGTGGTAGCACAACACCCCTTCTTCTCCAATTATCGGCAAGGAGCAGATAGAGAGCATGGTTAATAATATAGCGCTAGCTATAGCATGTTGACATGTCATCTATAGCTAATGTAATAGCCAATATGTATAATAGTTAACTATATGAAAGTACTACATTATCAACATGTGACCACCTTACACTCTCCCAAAACTTCTTGAAGCTCGTGCTACAGCCGGCTGTAAGTCTATAACCCGCTTCTCTTCTCTCTCTTCCAACTCAGCAACAATATAATATTTAAATCCTTATAGCCTGCTTATATCACCTTATTATAGTTGCTCTAAACAATATCCAGAAGTAGGAACTAAAGCGCAGGCTACAACACCAATGGTGGAGGTTGATGAAGATTGTTGAGCAGGCTAATCAGAGTTGAGGGGGTGAAGAAGATAAATTATGCATGAACTATGAGAAACCTTTAATATTCAACAATAATAATTAAGGGTGCACTTAAAAAAATCTAGAGTAGGGGGGCAATGGTCCCCTCTGCCCATGAAGCTCCGCCACTATACATCACGTACACATTCGTCTATACACACACCTTTTCTCAACTCTCAAGTGTCACCATTGTTCAAAACAGGCGTTGTGTGACCTAGAGCTCCGACACATGATCTCGCCATTAGATATACTAGTTTGATGCCCGTGTGTTGCCACGGAATAGCAAAAAACATATGGATCATACAATTGTTCTAGTGTGTTGGCAATGGAATAACAAAAACATATGTATAACAATTGTTCTAATTCAGAATTGTATGTCAAGCATGACGCAATGTGGTTTTCATTGATATGCCGGCGACAAATGCCGATTATCTCTCCTTCTTTCCTTACAAAAGCGACATCTATCTCCCTACCCCTCCCTCCCCTCTACCTTCATTGTCTTCATCCGTCCCTTACTTTAGCACTGTCGTTGCTTTAAAAGTTTATTATCTCACCTTACCATCGCGCCAAACCTTTTATTACTGTTAGCAAATCTATGGAATGATCCTCGCATGACGTGAGAGATGATGACATGAAAAAAAATCTAAGAGTAGTAACAAAAGAAATAATTGTGGAAAATAAAATATTGCTGACATGACTTGATATTTACATACCACCTTTAGTAGCAAGTTTAGAATAAGCTTTTAGAGAATGTTAGTAACTTGTTAGTTCTATTATCCTAATACCCGTTCGTTGCCACCGGAAAAGACAAGGAGTACCTGCACAGACGTACCAAGCTTCAAAGTTCCTCTCTGTCGACTACTATGTGATTCGGCAAACAGTCTGTTCAATGTATGTACATCCAAGCAAACAATGACACTACACACTGGGTTGATTACTAACTGTAAACCTACTTATCAGGCTGATTTCATAAACAGGTACATGCAAAACCAAAACGTATTGTTACTTCTTCCGCAAATTTCAACATGGCTTGAGCAAGTTGTAGATCTATTTCTCGTGCAGATCTGAACATGAGTTAAGCAGACTATAGATGCCCGTTGGCAGAACACCAGTAGATGCTGGAATAGGATTCTTTAGTTAGTGAAAACCAATACTATAATTTTTCTAAAAAAGACATCAGTACTAACTATGATATGACTATATGACGTGAACATGATTCAGATTTCATACATACCACCTTTAGTAGCAAGTTTAGAATAAGCTTTGGGAGAATGTTAGTAACTTGTTAGTTCTATTAGCCTAATACCCGTTCGTTGCCACCGGAAAAGACAAGGAGTACATGCACAGACGTACCAAGCTCCAAAGTTCCTCTCCGTCGACTACTATGTGATTCGGCAAACAGTCTGTTCCATGTATGTACATCCAAGCAAACAATGACACTACACACTGGGTTGATTACTAACTGTAAACCTACTTACCAGGCTGATTTCATAAACAGGTACATGCAAAACAAAAACGTATTGTTACTTCTTCCGCAAATTTCAACATGGCTTGAGCAAGTTGTAGATCTATTTCTCGTGCAGATCTGAACATGAGTTAAGCAGACTATAGATGCCCGTTGGCAGAACACCAGTAGATGCTGGAATAGGATTCTTCAGTTAGTGAAAACCAATACTATAATTTTTCTAAAAAAGACATCAGTACTAACTATGATATGACTATATGACGTGAACATGATTCATATTTCATACATACCACCTTTAGTAGCAAGTTTAGAATAAGCTTTGGGAGAATGTTAGTAACTTGTTAGTTCTATTAGCCTAATACCCGTTCGTTGCCACCGGAAAAGACAAGGAGTACATGCACAGACGTACCAAGCTCCAAAGTTCCTCTCCGTCGACTACTATGTGATTCGGCAAACAGTCTGTTCCATGTATGTACATCCAAGCAAACAATGACACTACACACTGGGTTGATTACTAACTGTAAACCTACTTACCAGGCTGATTTCATAAACAGGTACATGCAAAACAAAAACATATTGTTACTTCTTCCGCAAATTTCAACATGGCTTGAGCAAGTTGTAGATCTATTTCTCGTGCAGATCTGAACATGAGTTAAGCAGACTATAGATGCCCGTTGGCAGAACACCAGTAGATGCTGGAATAGGATTCTTCAGTTAGTGAAAACA
The DNA here is from genome assembly GCF_018294505.1 of Triticum aestivum. Taxonomy (NCBI): domain Eukaryota; kingdom Viridiplantae; phylum Streptophyta; class Magnoliopsida; order Poales; family Poaceae; genus Triticum; species Triticum aestivum. The sequence goes on from NC_057804.1 coordinate 648,965,762, forward strand.
AATACTATAATTTTTCTAAAAAAGACATCAGTACTAACTATGATATGACTATATGACGTGAACATGATTCAGATTTCATACATACCATCTTTAGTAGCAAGTTTAGAATAAGCTTTGGGAGAATGTTAGTAACTTGTTAGTTCTATTAGCCTAATACCCGTTCGTTGCCACCGGAAAAGACAAGGAGTACATGCACAGACGTACCAAGCTCCAAAGTTCCTCTCCGTCGACTACTATGTGATTCGGCAAACAGTCTGTTCCATGTATGTACATCCAAGCAAACAATGACACTACACACTGGGTTGATTACTAACTGTAAACCTACTTACCAGGCTGATATCATAAACAGGTACATGCAAAACAAAAACGTATTGTTACTTCTTCCGCAAATTTCAACATGGCTTGAGCAAGTTGTAGATCTATTTCTCGTGCAGATCTGAACATGAGTTAAGCAGACTATAGATGCCCGCTGGCAGAACACCAGTAGATGCTGGAATAGGATTCTTCAGTTAGTGAAAACAAATACTATAATTTTTCTAAAAAAGACATCAGTACTAACTATGATATGACTATATGACGTGAACATGATTCAGATTTCATACATACCACCTTTAGTAGCAAGTTTAGAATAAGCTTTGGGAGAATGTTAGTAACTTGTTAGTTCTATTAGCCTAATACCCGTTCGTTGCCACCGGAAAAGACAAGGAGTACATGCACAGACGTACCAAGCTCCAAAGTTCCTCTCCGTCGACTACTATGTGATTCGGCAAACAGTCTGTTCCATGTATGTACATCCAAGCAAACAATGACACTACACACTGGGTTGATTACTAACTGTAAACCTACTTACCAGGCTGATTTCATAAACAGGTACATGCAAAACAAAAACGTATTGTTACTTCTTCCGCAAATTTCAACATGGCTTGAGCAAGTTGTAGATCTATTTCTCGTGCAGATCTGAACATGAGTTAAGCATACTATAGATGCGCGTTGGCAAAACACCAGTAGATGCTGGAATAGGATTCTTCAGTTAGTGAAAACAAATACTATAATTTTTCTAAAAAGACATCAGTACTAACTATCATATGACTATATGAGGTGAACATGATTCAGATTTCAGAAAGGGAAATTACCTTGGTGGCAGGTAGCTTGGTCTCCTGACTCTTGTAGATGCCTGGATGGATGGACGGCTTCTAGCGCCTAGCCGGCGTCCGACGAGGCTGTGAGGGGCGAGCCGAACAAACTGGAGGAGCGGGCGGAAGGCGGACTGCCGCGGTGGAGACAGTACTGCACCCACAGAGTCACGGAGGCGGGATGCCGGAAGGCGAAGCCGCGGACTGCCGGAGGCGCGGAGGCAGAGGGCTCCGGTGTGGCGTCGTTCGCCCCTACAGTCGACCGCGCCACTCCTGTTCGTCTCCCTCCCCGCGTGGAGTTCCTCCTGAACTCGATGAAGAAGAGATGAGATGCCAACCAGTGGATCCACCACAACAATCTAGGGTGTTTGCAGTTTGTTGCCGCTCATGGGCGTGAGGAGGTCGGTGGCGGCGATTCCTCCGTGGAGAGACAAGGGATCGAGAGCGAGGGATTTGGGGACGGGGAGTGGGACGTGCGACGTGCGTACGTTGGTTGTTTTATTTTCCTTTCGTTTTTTTTCTTTCGTGCGGGAACGGGAAGGGGTTGGAGGAGGTCCGATTTTTCAGGCGCAACGCGACTGGGTTGGGGAGGACGAACCATCACCATTATGACGACGACGGTAAATCCCCCTTTAATAGTAGAGATAGGAGCAGTCAAGCACATCACATGATCAATCATCAACGGACCGGCGAGCAAGTGAAAGAATGTGCATGCATGGACGATCGATCATCGTCGACTAACTTGTGGGTGGTGGCTGTCTCCATGGAACGTGGACGCATGTCTGCGTACGTACGTATCGGTGTTATTCCCTCCGTCCCAAAATAAATGTCTCAACTTTGTATTAACTCTAATATAAAGTTGTACTAGTACTTCCTCTGTTTTCATTTAGTCCGCATATTAGCTTTGGTCAAAGTCAAGCTTTATAAACTTTGATCAAGTTTATAAACAATAATACTAACATATACAATAAACAATCAATAATACTAGGTTTATTATTGAATGTACTTTCACATCATATAGATTTGTTACGGTAATTATTTATATATTTTTCTATAAACTTGGTGAAACTTTACGAAATTTGACTTCAGTGAATTTTAATATGCAGAGTAAATAAAAACGGAGGGAGTACTAAGGCTGGCCATAGTGAGGGTAACATAACTAGTATCATGTACTCGGAACTCGCAAACATGTTTATGTGGCAAGTAATTAAAGAAGAGAGAGAGACTCATAGTAACATATGTAGATACCGTATCATAATAAATGTTAGGCTACTATGTGTCATGCATGGCAATAAATGAGACCATTTATGATACTACTTTATGATACTATGCACTATGAATATACTATCATATACTAGTATCATATGCATGATAATAGTATATGTTACTCTCCACTATGACCAGCCTAAGCTTGAGACACTTATTTTAAGACAAAGGAAGTATTATAATAGTGAAATGCTGTGAGAGCATGGTTAATAGTATAGCCAGCTCCTGGCTATAAGCCAGTGCTATGTCATCTACAACCCATCTTATAGTTAACATGTACAATAATATATCAAAAGAGTGTACTACTTTTTTTATTATGTGGCCCACCTTTCATTCTCACAAAGTACCTAGGAGCACGTGCTAGAGCTGGCTCTTTACGAAGAGCCCGCTTACATTCTCTCTTCTCTTCTCTTTTCTCCAACTAAGCACAAATATTCTAATTTATTTCTTATAGCCCGCTGATTCAGCTTTATTGTACTTGCTCTGATTCGTCTTGGAATCTAGCCAGCGTTCATCGAGTCTCTCGAGGTAGATGCTAGCTGGGAAAGTTGGAGCTATGAGGCTGGTCATAGTGGAGAGTAACTTAGACTAGTAACATACATATGTTACTAGTCTATGTTACTACCTTCATAGTGGGTAGTGTCATAGGTGTGGTAACATAGTTGCCTTCATTTATTACTTTGTAGACTCATTATGCATTGGAAACCGCTATGTGATGGTAACATATTATGTTACTCTATTTGCCTCTCTCCTCATTAACTACTTGCCACATCACCAATTTTACTTATGTGGCATCTATGTTACTACCTATGTTACTCCCACTATGACCAGCCTGACGAGTGAACCTTATGTAGGTGGCTAGTAGGAGTAGTAGGGACCGGCGCGCGGCTCGAGCGAGCGCCATGCACGATCACATCCTACAGGACGTGGCCATTTTCACACCCTTCCATCTAACAATTTCCAAACATCCCTCTCTGAGGTCCGAAAGCGATCAATCTAGGACACGTGTATATATATACACACACAGGTTGAACACCTATATCGCTATATATGTATATATGCCTTGCTAGTAGAAAGTGCAGGACCAGAGATTGCCTCAGGATCGACGACGTGTTACCGTCCGTGGCCAGACCCCGGCCAGGCGAAAGCGCACAGCTGTTTTTTTGGCATACTTGCATACTGTAGTACTACGTGATTAGGAGTGGCTGTTGCGTTCGTTCGTTGGGTCTGTACAGCAAAACAACAAAAGGACAGCGAATGCCTGAAAAGGATGGACATTATTCGGGCAGCCTCGGCTACGTGGAACAAGACGGAGCAGGTGCCCAGGATAAGGAAGCCAGGAGGAGAATAGGCTCCAGCCTTGTGAGAAACGGTCACTAAATTTGAAAGCGATATGCCGATATACAAACAGGCGATACAATTTAGAACGCCGCCAATACGCCTAGAATCAATGTGCCGTACGTGCCTGTGCTGTGTGTACAAAGATGGTACAGGGGTACGTAGTACATGTGTTGAGTCGCGATGATTATTAGGACCGGGATTCGATGGAGTTGCTGTTTGCCTCGCGACGTCTTACCTTCCATGCCCGGACCCCGGAGACGAGAGCAGCAGCTTACGCCGGTGACGTTGCTGTGAGAGGACGTCATTTACACCTCCAAGGCGTTGTTGAAGAGCTCCCTCTACCCATCCCGGGTCTCTTTGACACTCGGACGTCGGCTTGCGTTTGGTGGCAGAGTCTAGTTTCCTTTAGGAAGTGCTTGTGTTCGTCGTTGGGTATTTCTTTCTTTTTTTTTTGCACGATTGTCCCCTAATCAACCATGTTGTTGTATGCTTTTTTCTCCGACTGCACTGGCATATGCCAACTGATTAAGCTACCAGTGCTCCCGTAAGACGTATTTGCAGAAGTTGCGAGTGATGCGAGATCCTGTGTAGATGCACAACAGAAGTTGCACGCATCTATATAGCCGGCGATCAGTGTCAAACCATATCTCCCGGTCGGCCTGCTCGATCATCTCGAAATCACAACGATGTTCTTGTGTCAAACCGATCGATCCTACAACGGCGAGGATGTGGCCTTTTCAGCGCCGGGAACGAAATGTCACCCGACCCGGCCTCCGTATGCGCCGGAAGCCAGCTAGCTCGCGGCAGGAGAAAAGTTGGGCGAGCGAGACAAGCGTATTTCCCCGGTCGGGCAGCTTTAGGTTAGGGCGCCAATTATGTACCGTGGATGCGAACCAATCTGTGGTTGGATGGTTAGAGGGACTGTGGTATCCCCAGCCTACCAGGGTTCAAATCCTGGTACTTGCATTTATTCCTGGATTTATTTCAGAATTTCCGGCGATGCACATTCAGTGGGAGGAGACGTTCCCGTCGACGACGAGGCGCTTACGGTGACTTCGTAAATTTCAAGATGATATGTCGGCTCAGTCTTTCGGAGGCGCTCATAGGGATAGCGTGTGTGTGTGCGTACGTTCATAGAAATGAGTGTATGCGCGTGCATATGAGCGCTTGTATCTGTACTGATGTTCAAAATAAAATTATGTACCGTGGATTCCGGCCGGGAAAGACTCGGAAAGCATGCAGCGGCGTGACGGGACGTGGATCATGCATCACCTCACGCCCCGTGCGCGCACCCACGCAAAGCAGCTTTGCTTCGTCGCAATTACCGTCCCCGTTCATCATCATCTCTTCCGTCTGGTTAATTGGCACTCTCAGTTGCCGTCATTGTCGTGCAGAGTTCACTGACTAGCCGATCAGATCGATGGATGGAAAGTATTTTCTATGGTCTCAGTCAATCGTTCGCGCAGTCCGTCACGCTTTACCTAGAATGAAGGGTGATGTCCGACGGAGACACCATCACGCTTTATTATCTATAGAAAGAACCCATCTTTAGCCTGGATGCATGCACGCTGGGAGAAGGTCTGGATGACAGAGGTTAGAAGGAGACGGTTTAGGGGTCAAGCGAAATCACACTGTTATCTCTATGCATAGGGCCTAGAGATGAATAATTCTTTGCTTGATTCGCCATGCTAGACCTATGACGCATGATATCTTTGGCTTTTCCATGTTCCTCTATCGACCTATCCGGGGGACGGGCGGCAGCGACTGTGTTTCAACAGGAGGAAAATCTTAAAAGGAAGTGGTTAGATCGCAATCGTCTCTGTCATCCTTGTGCTAGCTAGACACATTTTAATCTGCCATCCCATCCCAAAGATCGATCATGTCCAGGGGAGGAAGTCGTTTACTTGTAAAGTCCACTAGCTTTGTAACGAAATTCAGGTCAAAGTTAAATACTACACACTGAGAAGTACTAAAATAAAATGTACCCAGTGAAAGCTGGAACTTCAAGACGAGAAGCAAACCAAGAGAAAACAGACGTACGGTGGATGCATGGTGGCTAGTTAGCTACCCCAAACCAGGCTGTTAATTAGGCTTGCCATTATCACCGTCGGAAACTTGAAACTTGATTTTGCATTCTTTCGTTTTATCGAGTTGAAATTTGATGCTAGATTCTGCTAAAAATTTACAAGAAGAACGACCGATCAAAGGCAATTGCACCGTGAGCGTATGCTTTTCCACTAGCCAGTGCCTAGCTTGGCATGTGCGTAATGCTCCAGCACCTTTCGGTCCCTTCTTCCCATCTATGAGCAACTAAACAAATGTTGCTTAACCAGGTGGTGATTGATGGATGGATCATGCGCAGTTCCGCACATGTGATTGTGACCAGCAAGGCAAGGCTTCCCAGGACGCTAAGCACATGGCCTGCGTACCTATAAGCAAAACAGCCAGGCCTAATAGCCTACTAGCAAAGGTTTTTGCTTACAACTAATTAAGATGGGATCTGCGATTCGATTCTGCGTACGACGGCCGGAATATTGGCAGTGGACGTACTGTAAACGCGGCGGAAGAGGTTAATTAGGGAGGTGGCCTGCGATTTAATCTTCATTCATCGCCGCGCGCCTCGTACGGGTGCATGCATGTGAGGTGCCGCGACGAGCTGTTCCTGGGGCCTGGGGTTAATATCTCCTGCCGGCGACGTGTCATGCTATTAGCTTGGGAGGGGCCTGATTAAAAAGTTGTTTGATTGCATGCATGCATGCGGTGTCATCCAAAGCTCGATTCCTGGCAGCTTCACTTCACTTGGCCCCAACCTCACTGTTCATGTACTCAGTATTGGCACCTCTCCAGCCTCAGCTCATGAACATGCATGTGAGCGTGTCAGACACTAATTAAACAACAGATCAGTGGTACTGTACTTGTATACATCCGGCTCCTAGCTAATTCAGCATCACCAACAACACCTAGCTAGAGTGGTTAAGATATCAGCTATGCATGCAGAGTTTTTCCAGATCAAGTTCAGCAGATCGAGGGAGATTGGCGTGTGATAAACCTTCATTCGCTGGTTCGTCGTGAATGGCCACCGTGCGAAGTGTCCGTGCCTGCGTGCACCGTTTTTCAGCTCAAGTTCAGCCAAGGGAGATACCCCTCCGTTCCAAAATAGATAACCCAACTTTATACTAAAATTAATGCAAAGTTGAGTCATCTATTTTAGAACGGAGGGAATACTAATTTTTGATGCTGATCGTTCTGCTGCTCTGTGCATGCATGGTCCATGGATGAATCTTCCGTTGATTCGTCGTGACAACCGTGAAAAAGGTGCATGCACGTACGTACCTTAAAGCTGACAAATTGAGCCAACTACGTTGTTAATTAGGCAGGCATCTAAAACTTGGAATATCTTTTGCAAGTTTCCGGCCGATGTCTCGACTGGAAGGCCTACCCACCGACTGCACGCATGTTCTGCGACCAGTGTGCAAAGAACCTCATTAAGCCAGGTGGATGGATGACACCACGACAGGATATTATCAATCATCGCCACAATAGTGCAGTGCAGTGTACGTGGGTGTTACTTTTGGATATACTTCCTCCGTTCCTAAATAATTGTCTTTCTAGAGATTTCAACAAGTGACTACATACGGAGCAAAATGAGTGAATCTATACTCTAAAACATATCTACATACATCTGTATGTTGTAGTCCATTTGAGATGGCTAGAAAGACAAATATTTAGGAACGGAGGGAGTAGTACACAGCACACTCGAACGGCCGGTGCATCTTTGTTGTATGCATGCATGCCAGGTGTTAGCACAAGACCCGTTCTTCTCCGATCATCGGCCAGGAGCAGAGATACAGTCATACAGAGCCAGCTAAACGGTGGCCATAGCTTGGAGCTTAAAGCGCACGTACACATTCGCACACCTTTTATCAGGTGTCGCCATTGTTTAAAGCAGGCGTTGTGTGGCCTGGAGCTCGATCGGGCACATGATCTCGCGCGCCATTAGATACTAGTAGCGCATCAGACGATCAATCATGGGAGAGAGAGA
>NC_057804.1:648974007-648981518 GCF_018294505.1 Triticum aestivum
AGAGAGAGAGAGAGAGAGAGAACGGGCTGGCGAGCGAGCGAGAGGACGTGCATGTGCATGCATGGACGATCGATCATCGTCGACTAACTAGTAGTGGGTGGTCGGTGTCTCCATGGACAGTGGACGCGTGTGCCCGTATGTATTATACTGCGGGGATGCTTTTCTGTGTGATTGGTGTTGGAATCTATCTACCCTTCATCGCGTGACCTGAAAGCTCTGAAGATGCTGGGAAGTTGTAGCCATAGATAAGCTAGCTGGTTAGTAGGGGCCGGCGGACCTGGCCATAGATAAGCCATGCACGATCACATCCTATATACTGTAGGACGGACCTGGCCATTTCCACTCTTCCATCTCTCCATCTTCAAACGTCCCTCTCTGAGCTCCAATCACTTTGAAAGCGATAATCTAGTATACACACAAGTTGAACAGATACATATGTATGCCTAGTTAGTTGTCTACGAGGATGATCTATCAGGAGCACCCCCGCAAAACAAAACAAAAAAAGATCGACGACGTGTTAACGTCCGTGGCCGGACCCCGGGCCGGGAAGGCCGGGGAAAGCGCACAACAGTTTTTTGGCATGAATCAATGTGCCGCACGTACGTGCCTGTGTGCGCACAATTTGGGAGGATGGCACATCTGTTTAGGAGCAGGCATGAATCAATGCCTCGCGACGTGTTACCATCCGTCCATGCCCGGACCCCGGAGACGAGGGCAGCCAGCGGCACGAGACTCCGTACTTAGGACGCACCTGTTGGGGCCGGTGTTACCAGGAGTAGCTGATGCTATGCTCATGCTCCGGGTGGTAGTTGGTGCTACGCGGTACGGTCTGCGCAATGAGAAAGCAGGGACGGTGGTGCAGGGACGGTGTTACCACCAAAACAGCAAAGATCCAGGGACAGCCAAGACCTGAAAATGACTGCCACTGGGCAGCTTCCAGACCAGCTAGGGCCGGCCGTCAGGCCTAGTTTTCAGACCCAAGCCTGGCCCATCAGTCAAAAAGCCCGTCGGAGGCCTTGGGTCCGGGCATGAACGGATAAAATGCACCCGCCATGAATAAAATCGAATAAATAATTGGAAATTATAAGATATGTTTTTTTGGCAACAGGCATTGGTGAATCTTCTACATGCGTGCAGAATTTTTATCATGTGTTGTAAGAATAAAAAAACAGAATCAATGCTCCAAACAATTTTTTGGAGCGTCAGTTTTTTTTTTTTTTGCCCAAAGCATTAGGAATGTATTTTCATCAGGGAAATTTACATGTATGTATAGCATTCAACAAGGTGTAGTGCCGCGAACCAATCTTTGGTTGGATGATTACGTGGATAGTAGTATCCCGGCCCATCAGAATTCAAATCTTGGACTTGACATTGATGCTTGCATTTTTTGGATTTATTTCAGCACTTCCGGCGATGTGCATTCAATTGGAGGAGACGTTCCCGTCGACAACGAAGATGTCTGTGACGAATTCGTCAATCTCAAAATGATATGCCGGCTCAGTCTCTCGGAGGTGCTTATAAGATAAAGGTATGTGTGCGTCTGTGCATTCAATGTGTATTGCCATTTTCTACTCCTGTTTCCAACGATGCATTCCAGCTCTTGAGCAAAAACTGCATGTCCCTTATGAATTTGTTTTTGTCAAATGTAGTTTGAGTAACTTTAACCATTTTGCTCAACACTCCGAATTGGGTTATGCAACACATCTTGGCTTCAAGGAAAGAAAAACGGATCACACGAACAAAAGTTAATTCATAGTCAGTGCGTACAACTATGTCACTATGGGGCCCTCTGCCCCGTCCCATGCCGAGCAAAAAGTAAAACTGCCACAGAGAGAAAAAAAATACATTTTGTAATGCGATCATTTTTCTTTTGGCTGGACTTTCATAAGGTCGATATTGTTGTGCATAAAAAAGAAAAAAAAGAACATTAAGGGGCGAAGTTTGTGTTCTTCGGCTCGTTGCTTCTCTGATGTGCTGGTTCTTCTGGACTGAGATTGACGACTTCCCGTTTCGCCGGCTCCGTGTAGGAGCAGCGGCAGCGGCGCGCCATCAGCCCGCGTTGGCGCTTGTATTGGGTCGGTTCCCCAGGGACCTAAGTGTATTTTCTAATCTTTGTGGGGTGCTGTGTACTACTGGATATCCTTCTTAATAGATCTGGGGTGTTTTTTGCAACAACAAAAAAAGAAGTTTGAGTTATTTTATGGAGTTACAAAGACACTTGAGATGAAATAACTCTCTGAACTCGGGCCAAAGGTCCATGATGTAGCGGCTGGGAGCCCAACCAAGAGACCCTACAAAATCAAACTAAAGGGCTGCACTATTATGTCACACTCGATGCGAATTGGAAGAAGCTTTCGCTTCAAGCGTACAGTACATGGACTCAGCCAAAAAACTTCCGCAGCTTGGTCGCTCGTGGCTCGCCCTCCAGTGCTTAAGTAAATCACGACTATGTGGCTTTTTTTCGTTTGTTTGTTTTTCTTTTGTTCATATTTTTTAAAATATTTTGAACACATTTATTTAAAAGGGTAAATTTACTTGAATGTTTCGAAACCACATATTTGAGAATCGTTTAGCACAATTTTAGAATGTTGGTAGCTTTCAAACAAAATGTCCCGCTTTTTAATAAAAGATCATATAACATCTATTGCGTAATATAAAAACCTATTAAAAAAGTAATACGTGATATTTAAATAAATATCCCTGCATTTCAGAAATATGTTTCTGGCATTAAAGAATGTTTATACAATGAAAAATGCATGTATAAGTTAAAAAACATTTATGGCCATTTAAAAAAATAAGTGACATTTAAAGAAACATTCACGTTTTCCCAAAAAAATGGCAGTGAAATTTCAAAAAAATAGCGTTGTTAAAATGTAAAAAATATTTGACATGGTTTAAAAAATTCAAAGTGTATTTGAATTGTTTTGAACATGTATTGAAAAAAAGTGTTCAAAACATATATCTAAAAAATGTACATCGTCTATTTGAAAATGTTCGTACCATTCATAAAAAAATTAATCTTGTATTTGCCAAATATATATTTTTAAATGTTTTAGGTGTATACCAATAATCTATACTACTTATAGTGTACCAGTTTTGAATTGGGCATGATCATCAATGCTAGCCATTCGTGTGCTAAATCCAACGGCTGAAAAATAGTGGGATTCGCAGTGAACAGTAAATCGTTGCTCCATCCACAATGTTCCAGAACGATCCCTTCATCTTTCTCAAAATAAGTGGCTCATACTGACTCCTTTTGGCCCATGTTGCAGTTTAAGGGCGTGTTAAGCCCAAAAAAAAAATGGTTTCACTAAGGAAAGATACAGTAAATTTATTAACAAATTGTGGGATGTCATCCACTCATTATTTTCTTTCTTAACAAATTGCGCGGATTACATATATTAACTCCTACTTTTTTATAATGTATTTTCTTTCTGCATCCGCACGTAAACAATATTTTCTTTTTGCCTTGAATCTATTGGCAAGTCTATGGCTTTTTTCCTACCAAAAATCTCTCCATAATAATGTTAAAACGTGTGTTGCACGTGCATACATACTAGTGTACAATGTGTACGGAAAAAAGTTAAACATGTACAAAAAAATGTTTCACAGCTATAAGAAAATATAGATATGTATAGAAAAAGTGGACATCAAAACATATGTTTGAAAAAGAAAATTTAATCATGTACTTGAAAAATGTTAACAGTGTATAAGAAAAAACAATGCTTCTTATGTATACGAAAAATGTACAATCTGTATGAGAAAAAGTAGACGTAAATAAATCTGAAAAAATGGTGAACATATATCAAAAAATCTTAAAGTGTATAAGAAAATGTTTCTGATGTATACCAAAAATGTATATTCTGTATGAAAAAAGGGGACATCAAAAGATATATCTAAGAAAAATGTTAATCTTGTATTTGAAATATATTTAATGAGTATTAAAAAAATGTTCCTACTGTATACGAAAAATGTTAAATATGTATGACAAAAAAGTGGACCTCAAAACATATATTTGAAATAAATATTAATCATGTATTTTTAAACGGATAAACATGTATAAAAAAACTATTCCTGGTGTATACAGAAAATGTGCAACCTACATTAACTACAAGTAGATGTCAAAAACATGTATTTAGAAAAAAAAACTAATTCTGTATTTAAAAAATGTCAAACAGTCATATAAATATATTCCTGATGTATACAAAAAAAGTATAGTTTGTGCGGAAAAGTGTTTATTTCCATTAAAATAATCACCATGTATTCGAGAAAGTGTTCACCATGCATTGAAAAAGTGTTAAAAACAGGTACATTTAAGAAAAGAAGTGTGCATCATGTATTTTAAAAATGTTCACGGGTCAACAAAATCTTTCACTTGTGCTCTAAAAAGTTACATTATGTACTTAAAAAGTAGACATGTGTTGAACCAAAAGGTAACCTATGAAAACCGTTAAAGACAAAGAGAAACGAAGAAACCAATGAAAAGCAGGAAAGAAACAAGAAAAACAAAGTAAACCAATGAAAAAGATTGGAAACAGTTGAAAACTGAGAAAGAAACAAAGAAAACAAAGAAAAATAAAAACACGGAGAAAACATAGAAAAAACCGAGGTAGTAACAAAGGAACTGAAGAATCTTAGAAAAAAGCAAGAAATGAAAAAAAGGAGTGAAAACCAAGAAAGGAACCAAGAAACTGGAGAAAATAGAAAGGAACAAAGAAACTGGAGAAAAGTCATAAGTATTTGACATAATGTGTAGTAACAGCCCATAATGCAATAAATATTGATATAAAAGCATGATGCGAAATGGGCGTATCAACTCCCCCAAGTTTAGACCTTGCTTACCCTCAAGTGAAAGCATATATCAAAAAATATGTCCACATGTTTAGAGATAGAGGTGTCGATGAAATAAAATACGGACATGAGGGCATCATGAACATTCTTAGAACAACAACATATATATTGTCATATGAATTCTTATGCTAAAGTAACAATCTATTCACAATGTAAAGTATGAATCAGAAATTTCATTGAAACCTACCAAACTATAATCTCAGTCACTGAAGCAAGTGCAATTTATCATAACATCGGAAAGATTCAATTAAGAGCTATTCAGCAAGTCCACATACTCAACTATCATTTAGTCTTTCACAATTGTTAACACTCACACAATACTTATGGATATGAAGTTTCAATTGGACACAGAGAAAGATAGGGGCTTAGAGTTTCGCCTCCCAACCTTTTACCTCAAGGGTAATGTCAACAATAATAATTTATGAAAACCTACATCCAAGGTAGGATGTATTTTTCCTATATAGGACAAATTTTATCTACAAGCAATGGTAACTACCACCTAGCTAGCTGGCCTCCACGTGTCCACACTCTACACACCAACAAGCCAACCGGATAGATGGATCTGGTTAACGGGTTATATGGAATCCAATAAGAGCAACTAATTTAGTTTTATTATTAAATGATCCGGCAAGTTGTTCAACTACTTCCTTAATTCTGGGCTACGCACCTGGTCAAACTGTTTATGGAATAAGCATGTGTGGATGTGACGCCTATTATTCCTGATGGAAGGAAAACCTTTGGTCAGAATACGATCGTAGTTTTTGTTAAAAATAGGTAGTATTGAGGATGGAATTTGTAGAAAAAATTTGTACAGAGTATATTACGACACACATATTATATTTTGTTGGGCTAGCTAACTGTGTGCATGCATGCATCAAGTTGAGTGGATACGTTGTAGTCACGTGCGTGCTCTTTCGAAAATCTCATGCGCGATTCACCACTTATATCTTGGAATCTGTGTCTATGGATGAAATTATATTGTACCAAGGTGTATATAGTTCTGCTTGTGCCTTGGAATATGGATGTAGTTTTTATTTGGTATGTATGTTTACAAATAAGACTACGAGGAATTAACTAGAGTATATGTAGTGGATTGTATTTTGTAGCAGCAATACAATATGGAGTATATCATAAAAGAGAGTATTTTCTACAAATAATAATAATAATAATAAAAGAGAGTATGATCATATATGCCGCCGGCGAGGATTAATTATTTGGTGACATTGTGAATCTTAATTTGTGTACACTCAAAGTGGGAGTACGTAGAATGAGTAAATTTTAAAGAGAGTGATAGAATGGAGTAGTTTTACAACAAATTAATGCGTATGCAGTATGTTGTATTCTGTTAAGGAAATATGGAGTATCTCCACTTAAGAAAGTATGGAGTATGTAGTATGTTGTATTCTGTTAAGAAAGTATGGAGTATTTCCATTTTAGGAAGTATGGAGTATGCAGTATGTTGTATTCTCTTGAGCAAGTATGCAGTATGTAGTATGTTGTATTCAGTTAAGAAAGTATGTAGGATTTTCCTTCTAAGAAAGTACGAAGTATATAGTATTTGAAAAATCTAGTACATAATATAATTCATGGAGTGTATCATAAAATGGCTTATGTACGCCCATGGCCGGCCTCTAGTGAGAACAAAATAAATTGACAGCGGCTGCGTTACAAACTTGAGCCATTCTGGAAAAAAGGAAATACATACATCCTTTATTTCAGAACGAGTATATTTATTATATACTTCTATAATTAATTCATCTGGTATAAAGTATACAAGATCTAGTACGTAGATTATGGATGCAAATGTGATGTCCGCCATCCATGCATGTGATCATGTATTGATTAAAACTGATCCAGCCGTGAGTTCTTGTCATCGCCATGTGCCGCCGTAAAACGTCGTCGTCCCGCCGTACTGGAGCAGCAACCCATCGATCGTTATGTACAGCCGTCCCATGCCGGTCCTTAACAACTTGGCCGTGCACCGCCGTACGTGGTAGTTTCCGATGAAATCAGTAGCATCTTCTGCATCTTGGAACGCGGAGGAGCACGATCATTCTGCCGTATAACATGTAATTAAAACACGTACAACTAGAGATTTGAAAATAATAATATCATAAAAAAGACACCAGTTAGCAATTAGTTACACATCTTGCCCGTCTAATCAATCAATACCTTCATTTGTAAAAAAATATAATAAAAAATCAGTCAATACCTTAAACGTCCGCTTGCTCACATGCATTCTACCAATCCAACCGGCTGTGCTTGTGACCAAATATGGTAGTTTTCTCATTTTCTGCAACGCCAAAGGGATAGAGAGAAAGGAAGATGTCAAGCCCATTAGTTGAATGAGCACCTTGCGGTACCGTGAGGCATTGTTGGCCGTGAAAAAGGGGAAATCAATTAGCAAGAAACATAGATGGAAAAGAATCGCCTAATTGAGTACCTCGCTCTCTAATTTCCGTCGATCCTAATCCAATTATTGCATCGGTAGTAGAGAAAGAGGGAGAGAGAGAAACAGAAGGAAGATTATTAATTTCTGTCCAGATCTGATTCGTTTGGAGGCGCATCCTTATCCGATCGGTTATGTAAACAACGATGACCAAAAGAAGGGCCGGGAAAATCGGAAGAGAGGCAGGCTATCCAATGAAACAGGGCACCAA
>NC_057804.1:648981629-649013611 GCF_018294505.1 Triticum aestivum
CAGAATCTTTCCAACACATAGTGCTTGTCAAATGATAAAGTGTAAAAAGGAAAGGTGAAGATCACCATGACTCTTGTATAAGGGTAGAAGGTAAAAAATAAAAGATAGACCCTTTCCAGAGGGAAGAAGAGGTTGTCATGCACTTTTATGCTTGGATGCATAAAATCTTAATGCAAAAGAACGTCACTTTATATTGCCACTTGTGATAAGAACCTTTGTTATGCAGTATGTCGCTTTTATTTCTTCCATATCACAAGCCCGTATAAAGCTTGTTTTCCTCACACTAATAGCTCATACATATTTAGAGAGCAATTTTTATTGCTTGCACCCATGACAACTTACTTGAAGGATCTTACTCAATCCATAGGTAGGTATGGTGGACTCTTATGGTAAAACTGGGTTTAGGGATGTTTGGAAGCACAAGTAGTATCTCTACTTGGTGCAAAGAATTTGGCTAGCACGAGGGGGAAAGGCAAGCTCAACATGTTGGGTGATCCATGAGAATTTACTTTATTCCGGATATAAGAAAGCATAACCCATTATGTTGTCTTCCTTGTCCAACATCAATTTTTTAGCATGTCATATTTTAATGAGCATTCACAATCATAAAGATGTCCAAGATAGTATATTTATATGTGGAAAACTCTCTTTCTTTATTACTTCCTATTAATTGCAACGATGACCAAAACTATGTTTGTCAACTTTTAACAACTTTTATTCATCATACTCTTTATATCACTACAAAAAAATACACTTCTGTGATGATACGTGTTTGTCACAATAGGTCACATTTTCTGTCATGCATGTACATCCATGATGATTTTATGACAAAATCAAGATAGTCATACCTGTGCTGTCGTAGAAGTGTTCCATGACATTACCAAAATTATCATCACGGAAGAGTCCACTTCCATGATGATAAATCGCGCATCATAGAAGTGCTTTCATCAAGGGTGACCGACATATGGCATCCACCGTAACAGAACGCCGTTAAGCTATCGGGTCCGGTTTTGGATCCGATAACCTGTTAACAGCGCCGACCATTGGGACAGATGTCATCCACTCATTGGACCGGAGGCGCCTATGATACGTCGACACGTGGCACGGCCGAACAGAGGCTCATTCCTGTGAAAAGGCCGACCCGTTTAACTTGGTCAAAAGGTGGCGGCCCGGTCCATGGAAAGCCTGTTGATGGTCTGTTCGCATATAGCCCATTTACAGCCCGCTAACCCAGGGCCCGTTACGACCTATTTGATTTAGGCCCAGTAACGTCATCTGGACCGTCCAATATAATTCCATCCCATTTTAACTTATGGCCCATGTATGGCCCATGACGTCTTTCGGCCCATATGAGGCCCTTTGCAACTCTTGGCCCATTAACGACCCGTGGTGAAACTGACCCGTAATGAATAGTGTATTAGTTTATACCCATTAACGACACGTGGTGAAACTGGCCCGTAATGAATAGTGTATCATTTTATACCTATTAACAACCCATTATTCTGTTGGGCCATTTCCAGCCCATGTTATCTTTCGGCCTTCTTAGGGCCCATTTATTTTTGGGCTCATTTCCAGCATTCGTTTACTTACGGCCCGTTACTGTCAGGCCCATTTATTCTTGGGCTCATTTCCAGCATTCATTTACTTACGGCCCGTTACTATCATTTTCTGCTTGTGGGCCAAATTCAGCCTGTGGTTACAGTCGGCCCGTTTGTGGACCGTTAACACGTTGGGCCGTTTTCATAGCGCCATCAAATACGGGCAATTAACGATGGCCCGTTATGGTCGGCCCATGAACAGATGATTCCAACTCTAGCCCGTTTACGGCCATAGTGGGTTCTGTTATTGGCCCATGTTTGGCCAACTGATCATACGGCCCGTAGAAGGCCCATTGATGATACGACCCGTAGAAGGCTCATTATGTCTACGACCTGTAGACGACCCATTGTGTCTACGTCCCGTAGAAGGCCCATTGTTTCTACGCCTCGTAGAAGACCCATTGTGTCTATGGCCCTTAGAAGGCCCATCGTTTCTACGGCCTGTAGGAGGCCCATGGTAACTACGGTAAATATGTAGCCCATGGTTATTATGGCCTAGTTTTAAAAAAATAGGTTATTACGGCCACTAGCAAACCGCGGAAAAAGAACTGCACTGACTACAAGCAAACAAATAAACAAGACAATAAGGAAATAAATAAGCAAGCAACATACACTATGCTATCACGGCTATTACACATATTATATCCACTGGGCATCAAAGTTCACCACCAGTGCAAATATAAGGAACAAAGCAGCATACCATATACACTAGTTGTCAAAGTTGGCGACCAGTGCAAATAAACACCGCAGCAAAACAAGTACAGAACTGAAACTACTTCAGAAGAGCTCAAGAAACAATATCCTGGGTACCCATAATACTGGCAAGATGCTTAGCAAGCTTATTAACTTTCTTCTTTTAGGGGCTTAAATCCTCCAGCACTTGCTGTTGCACTAGAAAGTATGCATCTGAATTCTGCAGGGACTTCCTCAGTCCTTCGGCTTCCTGTCGCATAACATCTGATCGATGTCTTTCAACTTGAAGTTGAGACTCAAGAAGCCGAACTGATTCAGGCAGCGAGTTCGAAGATCTGCTACCAGCAGTAGTAGCTAGTAACTCGAACACTACATCAAGACAGGACTTTGGGGTTGTCTTAGTGTCTTTAATATAGTTTTTATCAGCTTTCTTGGAGACCAACAGTGATGTCTCACTATCTTGAACCTTATCAACATTACTTCCTTTACCATTGCATAACGGGGTACTCTTCTCCAATATTTTACCTGCGTTCTAAAAGAGAAACAAACAAACACATCACAGGATTACAATGTAGTATATGAAACTCATTTTGGTAAACCAGTTCAGTAGTAAGGTGGATAGGATAACAACATGAAACAAACATATATCTATGTAGTATGGTCACTGTATGGTCTATATCATTCTAGTTTATGTTGCCAAATCAAGATAGATACAGTTCGAATCATATCTAATTAAGACAAAGCATCATAGATAGAATATAAGTGTGGGAAACTACACAAAAATAACAACACTTGTAATGTGCATGGCATGAGAACATAACTGTTTATTCAATTGAAACTGAAATCAACATAGAGCAAGTTACAACAACAAACACGTTAAAAAAATAGGTTTAAAACATACCTGTTGTGCCATTGGAGTTTCAATTGCATCCTTCAAATTTGAAATTAGTTGGTATGAGTAAATATAGTGATGCAAGAGCAAAGTATGAACCATAGCTACGGAACCTGACCTGAGAACAATTCTTCTTTTGCTTTAAGCGTTGACTTGGGGTTCGAAGTGGTGGTCCTCTTGCTTTGGTCACTGCAGTTGCCTTACTAACTACTCATTTTTGGGTGCTCTGTGGTGGAGACGGTGTTGTGTCAACTGGAACTGGGTTACTATCTGCTGGGGTTGGGGTTAGAAGGGGTGTAGCTGGTTCTCTGTCCAACTGGGTAGGGGTACAATCTGGGTGAGTCTGGGTTATGTGTGGTGGGGCTAGTTCTTGGGCAAGTACAACCGTGGTTCTATCTGCATCGACAGGTAGCACGATCTTTTTTGAAGACCGTGTTTTTACTCCCACAGATACTGCCATCACCCCCTCCAATTGAAATGGATGATAAACAAGAAAAGTAATTGAATGTACAGACAATGTAAGATAGACAAGTGCAATGGATAGTAGGGAAGAAAACAGGGCATGAAATAATTCACATTTATGTTGTCTAACCAAACAGAATAGCAAGGCATAATTTCACATATATGATGGCTAATTAAACAGGATAGCATGACACAATTTCACATGTATGATGGCTAACTAAACAGGATAGAATGACATACTTCAAAATATGATGACTATGTAAACATGATGACATGATATAACTATACGATGTGTCTATTAAAGTAGTTGGCATGCCATAAATCACATACATGCCGTCGATGGAAACATGATGGCATGATATAATTCACGGATAGAATGACATAATTCAAAATATGATGACTATGTAAACAGGATGAGATGATATAACTATATTATGTCTTTAGAAAATGGGTTGGCATGCCATAATTCAGATACATGCTGTCTATGTAAACATCATGGCATGATATAATTCAAATATATGATTTATATACTAAGCAAGTGAGCAGAGGGCAATCGCATATATGATGTGTCAACTAAGGAGATGGCATTCAATATTGTATATATGATGTAAAAACTAAGCACTGCAATACAACATATGCATGATATGAGTAATATAACTGTTGTGGAAATATCACGTCAGATGTCCTCGTGAAAGGACTTAGTCGTGGAGCCATCGCGACGGGTTAGCTTAAAGGGGTTAAATCGGACAAAGGACACGAGGATTTTTATAATAGTTCGGCCCCTTCGATGAAGATAAAGCCTACGTCTAGTTGTGATGGGATTATTGGGGTCTCGATAACCAGGGAGCAAAACACGCTATGCCTGGCTCTCGAGTTGTTGTCTGTTGTCCCTGAATCGCCGCTGGGTCGTCCCCTTATATACACGGGTTGACGCCCGGCCGGTTTACAAAGTCCCGAGGCCGGCTCATACAGGCGTCCGGCTCGGTCTCGCCTTTCCTAACTTACAATACAAGTTACATAACCATGGCGGTTTACCACTATGGGCCCTAATCTGCCTTTGGGCTCCGGGCCTCTAAGCTTCATTAGTAAAGCGCCATCTTCCGGGTCTTCATGGGCTTCAGTAT
Organism: Triticum aestivum; assembly: GCF_018294505.1. NCBI lineage: Eukaryota > Viridiplantae > Streptophyta > Magnoliopsida > Poales > Poaceae > Triticum > Triticum aestivum. The sequence continues at coordinate 648,986,399 of NC_057804.1, forward strand.
AGTTGAAGGTGAACCGGCCCCTCCTGGGCGGTTTACACTCAGTAGTTATATCCCCAACATTAGGCCCCAGATTGATTTGAACCTGTTCATGTCAATCTTCAATACTTAGAAAACTCTGTGAACATCTTCTTACACTTTTTGTAAACCGCCATGATATCTTCTCCTGTAAACTTTGTTAAACCACCATGATGTCATCCTCTGGACACAGCAATGGATCATCATGACGTCGTCTCTGTATAAAAAGATTTCCTTCATTGATGGTATCCCAAAGATCGAGGCGACAACCGCGCCCTCTTTTGCCACTTCAGGCTCCTCGATTCTCGCGCTTGCTACTTATCCCTTTCTCCTTATAAATAAAGCCGACGGGCCTTTCCATTCTCTCCCCTCGCCTCTTTGCCTCTTCTTCCTCCTCGCGACCCGACGAACTCAAGCGCCGCCGCCGCCGTCGACCTTCATCTCTGCACCGACCAGGCCGTTGCATCAACCTGAAATGCTCCAGAGATCCGTACTCTCCTCCGCTGTTCCTGAGAACCCGGTGAGTTTTCTTCCCTTAACCCTAGATCTCCATTAGGGCGTCCTGTTCATCTGCGTTCATCCGTGTTCGTCTCTGTTCATCAGTGCTTCCCTGCCTTTCCCTTGGCCTTTTTACTGAACTTAACTAAGTTTGATAGTTTCCTTCTGCGGTTAGATCCATAGTTTTAATCTGCCACACTGTAGCATCTTGCTATTTCTGAAAAAATCCTCTCTAGACCTTCTCTGTTCTACTTTAACGCCATTGTAGGTCGCAGAAGTTTTTCTTTGCTGAAGCATGGTAGATCCAAAATTATATCATCATTGTGTGAAACTTGTTTCTGCAACACTTAGCGAATTTCCGCTCTATTGCTTCCCTCATAGGGAGTTTAACTTGTAGAAAATCATAATCCGCCTGGTACCATTAGCCCTCACTTAAACCGCCATCTAATTTGAATAGCAATAGCCGGTTTAACATGCATAATTACCCGGTTTAACTCCGGTTGGTATACATCAACTTTGAATCGTAAACTGGCCTTCGTGCTTTTTTCAGTTTCCTTTCCAATATGACCAATCAATTCGCCGCATGCAACTGGGTCCCTTCCCGGATCACCGAAACACAGCTCAATGGATATGTTTTGACTGGCGCTTTGGCCAAGAAAGATGTCCTCCATTGGCGAGTTCCTGGCCCTGAGTGCCCTCCAGTACCTCAAGCCGGGGAAGTAATTGTATTCATGAAGCATCTAGACCGGGGGTTTAGCCCGCCCGGTTCAAAGTTTTTCCGGGATGTGCTCGCTAGCTTTCAACTCCATCCTCAGGATATTGGACCAAACTCTGTGCCCAACATATGCAATTTTCAAGTGTTTTGCGAAGTTTATCTTCAAGAGGAGCCAACTTTTGAGCTTTTCAGAGACTTTTTCCACTTAAACCGCCGAACCGAGTTCTCTGACGGCCCCAACACTGAACTTGGCGGTGTATCAATTAAGAAAAGGAAAGAAGTTGACTTCCCTCATGCAAAACACCACAGCCATCCAAAGGACTGGAATCAAACCTGGTTTTATTGTCTGAACACTTCAACTGCTGATGAAAACCCTCTGCCGGGTTACCGTGCTCAGCGGCTTAGCAATAGCCATCCACTGCCTCCACGGCTCACCGCTAAAGAGCGGCAAGTTTATGCACCGCAAATCATTAAGCTCCAGGCCCTCCTAGCATACGGTTTAACCGGCATTGACCTTGTTCAATGCTAGGTTTCATGGGGTATCCTTCCCTTAAGCCGCCGCTCCGGTTTGATGTATGAGTATACCAGAGACGTAAAAGACCATCAACGGTCCAATGAGATAGAAAAGACTGATGAGGAAGTTACTGAAGCCGTGAAGAAAATGTTGGATGAACCGATCGCTCAATGCAGCAAGATCAGATTGGCTCCTTTTTATGCCTCCAACAAACCGCCAGTAGTAAGAATTTTATCCCTTTCCACCTTTATTGACCCATTTTCGCTTTAACCTTATTCTGATAATACTTTGTTTGTTTTTACAGGCCAACAGCTCTTTCTGGAAGAGAAAAGCTTCAAACAAACCGGCGAGGACTCAACACCCAAAAAGCAAAGTCATAAAGAGGGCGGGCAAGAAGAGAACTGCCGAGTCCTCTGACCCGCCTGAGGATGTTGATGAATCTGAAAATGAGGTAGAACTTGACTCCCTTGGCTCATTTTTCGTACATCTTATTGACAATGATTATTACCAGGATGATGCGGAAGCCAGCCGTGCGGACCATGTTGAGGTAATCATCCTTTCTTCCGATTCTGACCTTGTGCCGGTTCAAAGATTTCACCGTGCCGTTCGGAAAGTAAAACGCTCTCACCCTCTTGCTCATTTGGATCCATAATTTTCTTTGAAGATACAACAACATGAAGGTCGTCGCACAACCCGGCACAGCGGCCAACAGGTCACTTCTTCCGGTTTACCGAATACACCAAACCGGAAGCGTCGTCCAAAGGTTTATTGTTCTCCCGATCCCTTGAAGGGTTGCTTCCGTTAACCTCTTAATCCGTTTGACTCGAATTACCAGGTGTCTTCCAATTTTTCATAAGGCGGTTCATCAACCACTCAAATGCCTCCCCTCAAAACCGTCCCTGGGGAAGTATACTGTCTTTAATTTTGTCTTCTTGAACCGGTTTACCAACTAACATCCTGTTTTAATATCACAACGCCAAAGCTCATCTAAGCAAGAAAGCAAAGACCACTGTCCCTACTGAAGAAGTTGAACCGGACAGAATTTCAGAAGGTGCTGACAAAGAAGCTGACATTGCCATTGATGATCCTGTACCTCAAAGTCAGGATACATATGTTGATCCGCCAGAAATCAACCCGGCCAGTCCGCATGCTGATCCTCCGAGCCCAGCCAAGGACACAGACGTGTCAAGCCCGACCAGGGATACTGTCAATCCGCCAACTCCATCAAAAGGTGGCGATGATGATGTTGTTATCACTGGTCATGGTTACACTAGCCCTGGCAACCCAGTTGTCTTGGCAAAGCATAGTGCCAAGGAGGAATTTGCTGCTATGGGCAAGGGGAAAGGGAAGGCAGATTTATCCAGCTTCATGAACCTTGGTGCCAACGAACTCGATTTCGGATACTTAAACCATCTATACACAAGTCGGGATTATGAGGCCGGTTTGGTGAACTTAATGAAGGAACGCTATGAGGTAATCTTCAAAACACTTTAAATTTGCTTGCAATGTATATCAACTCCATAGTAGCCCCCAAGGGCCAGTTTATCTCTTGTAGACACCGGGTCTTCTGATATTAAGAATACTTCAACTGAGTAGCCCCCAAGGGCCGGTTTACCTTATCAAGACGAACCGGTACTTTCTGTTAACACTTCGTCTTTATGAACTGCCTTCAGCGTGGATGTAACTGATTAATTAGGCATTAGCCCCCAAGTGCCAAGTTTAATACTTGTATTGAACCTTGGGACTTTAAAATATCGGGTTTAAGAAGCAATCCGCATTAGCCCCCAAGTGCCAAGTGTATAACTTGTTATGCATTTGGGAATTTTAAGAGATACTAACCGCTTTATCATTTGACTTTGTAGGCTGATATAAATACCAAAGAGTCTCAAATCGCCGATCTTCAAGAAAACATCGAGTTCCAGCAAGAAGAGACCTCTAAAGCCAAAGAGGAGCTAAAGGGTGCTTTGACTGCCATGGAACAATTGAAAGATGGCTTCAAAACTGAACGTACTAACTGGGAAACCGAAAAGGCTGCTTTGTTGAAGCGGGCTAAAGACGCCGAAGCGGCTGTTAAACAGATGGAAGAAGAGCTGACTGGGCTGAAACATCAAGTGAACACCATGACAACTGCAGTTTTTGGTAAGTACTTTATAATAGCCTGTTCTGAAGTATTTTCAACTCCGCTGGTTTAACCTTAAGTTCTTAAACAGTTTCAGGTAATCACATTGCATATCTAGGCGCAGACATGCGGATGAAGTTGAAGGCAACATACACATTGATTGAGCAATTGTATACTGGTGCGCAACGAGTCATCTCTGCAGCTTCGTACAACAAACCGGCACCCACCTTAATCAAGGATACCTTGGCCAGGCTCTCAATGACTCCTGCTCAGATAGAGGAGTTGAAGCGATCGGCTGCCAGAGAGGGCGCTTTGCTAGCGCTGACTCGTGCCAAATCATGGATAGCTGACCTGGATCCAATTGATATCGCCAAGGGCTATCTGAATGAACAAGAAAATGGATCAACATTCGATAATGAAGCCCTCAAGGCCCTGACCAAGGAGATGCATCCGGTAGCCAGTCAGTTGGCTGACGAGGTGAATTTGACTTCGCATCGGTCCTTCTATGATGCCAACAAGCATCGAGTTGACACTGCTGTGAAGGAAGTGCAGAATCTTATTCCGCCAATTCGTAAGCACACTTATGCTCCTGACGTTGAACCGTCGAATCTTATAAGTGAAGAGGCTGTCTTTCAAGCTTTAACCCGGGTTGACTGGACCACCGTTGACTTCCAGCCACTGGGTGGAGAGGAGGAGGTTGAACCGACGCCTGAAGATCCATCAACATCACGTCAACCCGATGATGAATCTTGATCCGGCAATCTGGTTATTGTCACAGACTTTGTTTTGAAAAACAATCATTATTTTGGGCCTCAAAGCGCCTTGTAATAGGCTAGTTAAAATACTTTGATCTGTGGTACTAATGCATGACTTTGTTGATCCGCCATGATATTTGTTGTGCTTGATTATACTTCGATAATTTCATGCGATCCTGATGTCTGTATACAAAAAATTGTCCGGGCGGTTTACCGCCGGACGGGTCACAATGCCCAAGACAAAGCCTGGCTAATAACCAAAGCTGAATAAATATGAAATAACCCATACCTGTGATATGAATCACTTAGTTGGTTTACCAACTTTTATTGTAGTAAGGGTGAAGACCCAAATCTTGAGTTTTTACAACTCTCACCATGCAATGATGGTGTGTAATAAGTCATGCCGGGTTACGATGAACACCAGATGATCAAACTGGCGACATGTTGTCAAAGCCAGGCCGGGTTTTTAAACACCGGTTTGATAATATGGTTTGACAACTTGTAGTTGAAAGCCAAGCCGGGTTAACAAACACCGGGTTAGTATGATGACTGAAATGCCATACCGGGTCAATAGACACCGGTTCAACATAAAATTCATCCAAAGAGAAAAATCTTGACAAAGGCAAATAAAACCGTGTAGTCGAGGCTTTTCAAGGGCTGCCAGGCCCAAATTCGAGGCTTTTCATGGGCTGCCAGGCCGCTGAGTTAAACCATTTTGCAAAGCCTTTTAAGATGGGCCTCCAACTAACCAATCGTCGTTTTAACTTTGACAAGTTCAGGGTCTGTATAAGATTGACTTGTCAAATGTTTGACAGGTCGTGCCAGGATTACCTGGATAGGAGTGGCTTACTTGATGAAGGCATGTTAACCCGGGGTTTTAGGTGAATACACCAGGCTTCCAAGCCGTGGGTCGATACCCAATTACAAGGGTCCTTTCAAACTCTTTGTTACTTTACACAAAGAGCCCCCAAGTAACTTTGTGAGCTGTGCTCATTGGGTGCCTATGTTTGAGCTGTGCATAGCATCCAGGCTCTCTTTGGCCCCTTGGGTGTGAAGCTCCCAAGCTGTATTGTGGCATGATAGCCAGTTTAACAGGTAGTACTCTGCTTTTGCCAGCTGAATCCCCCATGTAACTCAAAAGATATTTGAGAAAAAACAGCAGAGGCCCTGCTTAGAGCAAGGATGCCGGTTTATTATATTGATCATAATATATACATTGTCGTAATATGTACATAAGAGAAGCCTATGGCTCAAGTATAGTAAGTCCGAAGGAGAGCTATGTTCCACGGCCGCCGAGTCTCCTCCTCAGAACTGCATGAGTTGTCTCGAACGTCAATGAGGTAGTATGGCCCGTTGTGTAGATTCTTGCTGACCACAAAGGGCCCTTCCCAAGGTGGGGATAACTTGTGCATATCGGTCTGATCCTGGATGAGCCGGAGCACCAAGTCGCCTTCTTGAAAGGTTCTTGTTTTAACCCGGCGGCTATGATAACGCCGTAGGTCTTGCTGATAAAGCGCCGAACGAGCCAAAGCCATGTCCCTTTTTTCATCTAACAGATCCAACGCCTCCTGGCGTGCTTGCTCATTGTCCGCTTCAACATAATTGGCAACCCGGGGCAAATCATGACGAATATCACTTGGGAGGACCGCCTCTGCCCCATAAACCATGAAGAAAGGTGTGTAACCCATTGATCTATTGGGGGTGGTGTTGATGCTCCATAACACAGAAGGTAATTCTTCCACCCAACAACCCGGTGTTCGCTTTAAAGGAACCATGAGCCGGGGCTTGATACCCTTCAGGATTTCTTGATTGGCTCTCTCAGCTTGACCATTGGACTGCGAATGCGCCATGGATGCTATATCAAGCCGGATGTGCTCTCTCTGACAGAAATCCTCCATCTCACCTTTAGAAAGGTTTGTGCCATTATCCATGATGATACTGTGTGGAAAACCAAAGCGGAAGATAATCTTCTTGAGAAATTGAACCGCCGTAGCTGTGTCACACTTGCTGACGGGCTCCGCTTCAACCCATTTAGTGAACTTGTCAACTGTCACCAACAGGTGGGTCTTCTTATCCTTGGAGCGCTTAAAGGGTCCCACCGTATCAAGCCTCCAAGTGGCAAACGGCCAAGTGATGGGAATCATCCTTAATTCTTGAGCCGGAACATGAGCTCGGCGTGAAAACTTCTGACAAGCGTCACACCGCTTTACCAGATCCTCAGCATCAGCATGAGCTGTCAACCTGTAGAACCCATGATGAAAAGCTTTAGCAACCAGGGACTTTGAACCGGCGTGGTGACCACAATCCCCTTCAGAATTTCCCGTAGAATCTCTTGGCCTTCTTCAGGAGAAACACAACGCTGGAATACACCTGAAATGCTGCAGGGGTGTAACTCGCCATTGTGAATAACCATGGACTTTGATCGCCGGATTATCTGCCAGGCCAGAACTAAATCGTTTGGTAATTCTCCCCGGTTCATATACGCCAAATATGGAACCGTCCAATCCGGAACAACATGTAAAGCGGCAACCAATTGGGCCTCTGGATCAGGAACAACTAAATCCTCCTCTGTAGGCAATTTAACAGACGGGTTATGCAAGATATCTAAAAAGGTATTGGGAGGTACCGGTTTACGCTGAGATCCCAGCCGGCTTAAAGCATCTGCCGCTTCGTTTTTGCACCGATCAATATGCTCAACCTGATACCCTTTGAAGTGACCCGCCACAATATCCACCTCGCGTCTGTAAGCCGCCATGAGTGGATCCTTAGAATCCCAAGTGCCAGAAACTTGCTGGGCCACCAGATCAGAGTCTCCAAAGCACCGTACCCGGCTTAAATTCATATCCTTGGCCACACAGAGACCATGAAGTAAAGCCTCGTACTCAGCTGCGTTGTTAGTACAAGGAAACATTAAGCGGAGAACACAACGAATTTTATCACCTCGAGGGGAAGTAAGGACAACTCCAGCCCCCGAGCCCTCTAGTTGCCTGGACCCATCAAAGTGAATAGTCCAGTATGTGTTATCCGGTTTGTCCTTTGGTGCCTGTAACTCAGTCCAATCATTGATGAAGTCAACCAGCACCCGAGATTTGATGGCTGTTCGAGGCATATACTTCAACCCATGTGGACCAAGCTCAATTTCCCACTTTGCAACCCGGCCAGTTGCCTCCCTGTTCTGAATTATATCGCCCAAAGGAGCTGAACTGACCATTATAATGGGATGGCCTTGAAAGTATTGTTTGAGCTTCCGACTTGCCATAAAAACCCCATAGACCAGCTTCTGCCAATGCGGATATCGTTGCTTTGACTCGATGAGCACCTCACTGATATAGTAAACCGGCCGTTGAACCGGATATTCCTTTCCAGTCTCCATGCGCTCCGCCACAATTGCCACACTGACAGCACGGGCATTAGCATCCACTTACAATAACAAGGGCTCTTTGTCAACCGGAGCAGCAAGGACCGGTGGTTCAGCCAATTGCCGCTTCATGTCTTCAAATGCCGCATTAGCCGCATCACTCCAAACAAAGGTGTCTGTTTTCTTCAACATCTGATATAGAGGGATCGCCTTCTCTCCCAAGCGACTAATAAACCGACTTAGGGATGCAATTCAACCTGCCAAACGCTGAACATTATTAATGCACGCTAGCCAAAGATGTAATCGCTTTAATCTTATCCGGATTAGCCTCAATGCCTCTGTTGGACACCAGAAAACCTAGAAGCTTGCCTGCCGGAACACCGAAAACACACTTGTCCGGATTGAGCATCATCTTATAAACACGCAGATTGTCAAAGGTCTCTTTGAGATCATCTATCAATGTCTCCTTCTTCCTGGATTTTACTACAATGTCATCCACATAGGTAGAACATTGCGCCCAATATGAGTGTGAAGACAATTCTGCACACAGCGTTGATAAGTTGCCTAGGCACTCTTCATCCCAAAAGGCATAGAAACATAACAGAAGGCTCCAAAGGGAGTGATAAAAGCTGTCTTCTCCTGGTCCTTAACTGCCATTTTGATTTGATGATAACCTGAATAGGCATCCAAGAAACTTAAACGCTCACAACTCGCCGTCGCATCAATGATCTGATCAATGCGTGGGAGAGCAAAAGGATCTGCCGAACAAGCCTTGTTCAAATCTGTGTAGTCCACACACATGCGCCAAGTGCCATTTTTCTTAAGAACAAGCACTGGATTAGCCAACCACTCAGGGTGAAACACTTCAATGATAAACCCAGCAGCCAACAGCTGGGCTACCTCCTCACCGATTACCTTGCGTCTCTCCTCATTAAAGCGGCGAAGAAACTGTTTGACCGGTTTAAACTTGGGATCAATATTGAGAGTGTGCTCAGCGAGTTCCCTCGGTACACCTGGCATGTCAGAAGGCTTCCATGTAAAAATGTCCCGGTTCTCATGGATGAACTCGATGAGCGCGCTTTCCTATTTCGGATCCAGATGGTGCTGATACTAAACTGTTTGGATGAATCGCCAGGAGCAAAGTCAACAAGTTTAGTCTCATCAGCCGGTTCAAACTTCAGGGTCGGGTCATGCTCAGTGGTGGGCTTCTTCAGAGGGGTCATGTCTGCTGTATCAACATTGTCCTTATAAAACTTTAACTCCTCTGTAGCACAAACCGACTCAGCATAGGCCGCGTCACCTTCCTCGCAATCCAAAGCGATCTTACGACTTCCGTGAACTGTGATGGTCCCCTTATGACCCGGCATCTTGAGCTGCAAATAAATATATCAGGGCCTTGCCATGAACTTTGCATAAGCCGGCTGTCCAAACAGGGCATGATACGGGCTCTGGATTTTCACTACTTCAAAGCTTAATGTTTCAGACCTGGAATCATGCTCATCTCCAAACACAACCTCCAAAGCGATCTTGCCAACAGGGTATGCTGATTTACCTGGTAATACACCATGAAAAACAGTGTTTGACGGTTTAAGACTCTTGTCTGTCAACCCTATGCAACGGAAAGTCTCATAATACAGGATGTTGATACTGCTCCCTCCATCCATCAGCACCTTAGTAAACTTATAACCTCCCACCTGAGGCGCCACCACCAAAGCTAGATGACCCGGATTGTTAACCCGGGGCAGATGATCCTCTCTGCTCCATACAATGGGCTGCTCGGACCACCGCAAGTAACGTGGCACTGCCGGTTCAACAACATTAACTACTCTCTTGTGAAGCTTCTGATCACGCTTGCACAAACTAGTGGTGAACACATGATACTGCCCACCATTCAACTGCTTTGGGTGACTCTGATAACCTGACTGCTGCTGATTCCCTTGATTATTCTGTTGGTTATTACCACCTTGGTTGTTCTGGTTGCCCTGATTATTCTGAAATCTAGAGTTTGAACCACCGCCACCGTGAAAACCTGGACCTGAACCGCCCGATGTACCCTGATCATACCGAAAGAGATCAGAGTTTTTGAACTCCTTCATAATGTGACAATCTTTCCAAAGGTGTGTTGCTAGAACCTCCTTGGTTCCGTGCTTTGGGCAGGGTTGATTTAACAAACGCTCCAGATTCATCCCGCCACCATGCTGGGGTGGTTTACCTTTACGACGCTGCACATTAGCGTTAGCCACAAAATCTGAATTATCCGCTTTGCGCTTACCATTATTCCCATGGCCCCCTTGGTTGTGCTTTTGTCCCTTTGCACCGCTATTCTTCTTTCCCTTCTCCGGTTTCTCCTCATCAGAATCGGGATCCTTGGTATTATCAGAATCGGCATACTTTACCAAGGCTTCCATAAGGGTTCCCATATCATTGCAGTGGCGCTTGAGCCGTCCCAACTTCATCTTCAGTGACTGAAACCGGCAATTTCGCTCCAGTGTTATGATTACTTGGCCAGCGTTAATGTGGTCTGATGAGTGCAAAACTTCCAAAACCCGGCACACCCAATGAGTTGTTGACTCGTTTTCTCCTTGAACACAATCATCTAGATCCACAATGGACATAGGCTGTTTGCATGTATCCTTGAAATTTGCTATAAACCGGGCCCTCAATTGGTCCCATGACTCGATGGAATTAGCTGGCAGGTTGTTCAACCAGGTGTGGGCTGTCCCTTCCAACATCATCGTGAAGTATTTTGCACAGGCCGCTTCATCCACATACAACATCTCCATTGCCATCTCATAAATTTCAACCCACGCCTCAGGTGGCTGATCGGCGGTGTAATTAGGCACCTTGCGCGGACCCTTGAAATCCTTAGGCAGCCGCACAAGAGCCGGAATGAGACACGGTACTCCCCAGGAACTGAAGGCAAGCCCGGTGCCTCGGTCTACTGACGCTGCTGGATGAACTGGGGCAGGTTGATAACGACCCGCATATTGTGCTGCTAAAGCGGCCTCCCTTCATGCTCTGCCATTATCCACCACGTCCTGAGCGTTCACTTCACCACGTGCCAGATTGGGTCCTTGAGGGACATTGCGGCGCCGCGCACTGCTGGACACCTCTGGTTCATCTATGTGCCTGCTATAGCTTTTGCTCGGACGTGGCTTCGTGTGAATCTTGTCTCGGCTATATGAGTTGGCCTCCTGCTGAGCCATAGCAGTTTGAAGAAGATCCCTGGCCCGCCGTGTCTCAGCCGCCGCTGGCGATTCACCCTCCATCGGAATAGCTACCAGCCGGGATGTTGCTGCTATCATATTATCCAAAGGGGTAGAGAAGTGACCCGGTGGGGGCGTTGTGTACCGTGGCAGGTTGTATGTCCGTCGAGGTGGACCCATTACCTGAGGTTGATCCGGCGCTCCAGTCCTTGGCACGGTAGTCCGGTTTACTGCTGCCGGGTTGCTGGTCCCTGCCCCTGGCGTATTGAAGAGATTCATCGCATTGTAATCTACCGGCAAGCGAGATCGATGTTTCCTCCAACTTCATTCGAGGCGTTCTGATCCAACAAAAGTCGATAATTCTCGGCTTGAATCCTCTGCGCCTGGGAATCTAAAGTGGCCCATTCCTCAGCCATCCTAGTATCCTCTGCCGCCAAGTCCTCCTTGGCTTGCGTTATCTGATCCCATAACTTGGCGACCTCTGCGTTATGCCGAGCTTGAGTCTCTGGGGTAACTGCTGTGGCCAACAACACTGTCCAGGCGTCCATCAATCCGGACAGAATTTGAGCCGGCCGGCGCGCGGAGCTTCCTGGACCTGCTACTGGTCCGGATGCCGCCGCAGTAGAATTTTGCAAAGTCGACTGTGTTCCGGCCATGAAGATCGTGACTCGGTTTGGCGGTTCAAGAAATTCCGGAATACTGGTGCCATCGGAATACCCTTCGAACACACCGTCATGAACTTGGTACAGGGACTCGGTTTCGCCGGTGGATGATTCACCGTCGGAATAAGCGACCGTCTCACCTTCGGACACCGGTTCAGATCCGATCCCGTGGACACATCCTACGAACGCATGCTTCATGGCGGGCTGAATCCGGGCGAGACTTGCACGCTAAGCCATTTCGATGAGGTCGGTGCAGATGTCCGGCTTAGGGCCCGGTTCTCCAATCTTGCCAATGAAAACGTGAATTCCGCCAAAGGGGACTCGGTACCCGTACTCAATTGAGCCGGCCTCGGGGCCCCACCCTGCGTCGTTGATGTAGAGCTTGCCGCGATGACTCTTGGTCATCCGGCCCACTATGTATCCTTTGAGTCCTTCAAAGCTTCCCTTCAAGAACTCGAAACCATCGTGCGATAGCCCCATGGTGAGTGCCAACTGTCGTGGAAATATCACGTCAGATGTCCTCGTGAAAGGACATAGTCATGGAGCCATCGCGACGGGTTAGATTAAAGGGTTTAAACCGGACAAAGGACATGAGGATTTCTATACTAGTTCGGCCCCTTGGATGATGGTAAAGCCTACGTCTAGTTGTGATGGGATTATTGGGGTCTCGATAACCAGGGAGCGAAACACACTATGCCTGGCTCTCGAGTTGTTGTCTGTTGTCCCTAAACCGCCGCCGGGTCGTCCCCTTATATACACGGGTTGACGCCCGACCGGTTTACAGAGTCCCGAGGCCGGATCATACAAGCGTCCAGCTCGGTCTCTCCTTTCCTAACTTACAATACAAGTTACATAACCATGGCGGTTTACCACAATGGGCCCTAATCCGCCTTTGGGCTCCGGGCCTCTAAGCTTCATTAGTAAAGCGCCATCTTCTGGGTCTTCATGGGCTTCAGTATAGTTGAAGGTGAACTGGCCCCTCCTGGCGGTTTACACTCAGTAGTTATATCCCCAACAATAACCCTGCCAAGTTTGAGCATACACCTCAGGGGGATAATAGGACTGATCATCTTGTTGGAAATATGCCCTAGAGGCAATAATAAAATGATTATTATTATATTTCCTTGTTCATGATAATTGTCTATTATTCATGCTATAATTGTGTTATCCAGAAATCGTAATACATGTGTGAATACATAGACCACAACATGTCCCTAGTAAGCCTCTAGTTGACTAGCTCGTTGATCAACATATAGTCATGGTTTCCTGACTATGGACATCGGATGCCGTTGATAACGGGATCACAGTATTAGGAGAATGATGTGATGGACAAGACCCAATCCTAAGCATGGCACAAGATCGTGTAGTTCGTTTGCTAGAGCTTTTTCAATGTCAAGTATCATTTCCTTAGACCATGAGATCGTGTAACTCCCGGATACCGTAGGAGTGCTTTGGGTGTGCCAAACGTCACAACGTAACTGGGTGACTATAAAGGTATGCTACAGGTATCTCCGAAAGTGTCTGTTGGGTTGACACGGATCGAGACTGGGATTTGTCACTCCGTATGACGGAGAGGTATCTCTGGGCCCACTCGGTAATGCATCATCATAATGAGCTCAATGTGACCAAGTGGTTGGTCACGGGATCATGCATTATGGTACGATTAAAGTGACTTGCCGGTAATGAGATTGAACGAGGTATTGGGATACCGACGATCGAATCTCGGGCAAGTAACGTACCGATTGACAAAGGGAATTGTATACGGGATTACTTGAATCCTCGACATCGTCGTTCATTCGATGAGATCATCGTGGAACATGTGGGAGCCAGCATGGATATCCAGATACCGCTGTTGGTTATTGGCCGGAGAACTGTCTCGGTCATGTCTACATGATTCCCGAACCCGTAGGGTTTACACACTTAAGGTTCGGTGACGCTAGGGTTGTAGAGATATTAGTATGCGGTAACCCGAAAGTTGTTCGGAGTCCCGGATGAGATCTCGGACGTCACGAGGAGTTCCGGAATGGTCCGGAGGTGAAGAATTGTATATAGGAAGTCCATTTTCGGCCACCGGGAAAGTTTTGGGGGTCACCGGTATTGTACCGGGACCACCGGAAGGGTCCCGGGGGTCCACCGGGTGGGGCCACCTATCCCGGAGGGCCACATGGTCTGAAGAGGGAAGGGAACCAGCCCCTGGTGAGCTGGTGTGCCCCCCCTTGGGCCTCCCCCTGCGCCTAGGGTTGGAAACCCTAGGGGTGGGGGGCGCCCCACTTGACTCGGGGGGCAAGTTCCCACCCCTAGGCCGCCGCCCCCCCTTGAGATGGGATCTCTAGGGGGGCAGTGGACCCCTAGGCCCCCTATATAAAGAGGGGGCAAGGGAGGGCAGCCGCACCCTAGTCCCTGGCGCCTCCCTCTCCCCCGTACCACCTCTCCCTCTCGCTGAGCTTGGCGAAGCCCTGCCGAGATCGCCGCTACTTCCACCACCACGCCGTTGTACTGCTGGATCTCCATCAATCTCTCCTCCCCCCTTGCTGGATCAAGAAGGAGGAGTCATCTTCCCCAACCGTACATGTGTTGAACGCGCAGGTGCTGTCCGTTCAGCACTAGGATCTTCGGTGATTTGGATCACGACGAGTAGGACTACCTCAACCCCGTTCTCTTGAACGCTTCCGCTCGCGATCTACAAGGGTATGTAGATGCACTCCTCTCTCTCGTTGCTAGATGACTCCATAGATTGATCTTGGTGAAGCGTAGAAACTTTTTATTTCTGCAACGTTCCCCAACACATCTGCCTCTGAATCCTCCTCTGAAGAGCTATCTGTAATCAGCAAGATATCTGCTTCACCAGGTAGCATTGTCTGCTCTGAAGACCTTGTTTTCACTCCAGACTTCTCCATCACCAATTCAAATGGATGATGCACAGGAAGAGCAGTTGAATATACAAACATTGTCGACAAATGCAATGAGAAATACAAAAAAGGACGGCATGATATAATTCACATATATGACGCTTGGCTAAACAGCATGGCATTGCATAATTCACATATATAATGTCTTGCAACAAGATGGCATTGTATAATTCACATATATGGTAATTAGACACTAAATAGGTGGCATTCACACAAAGCATGTCTAAACTAAGCAAATGACATAGCAATGCAAGATACCATATACACGATATGAGCAACATAACCCTGCCAAGTTAGAGCATGCACCTGGGGGGGGGGTAGGATTGGTCATCTGTCTCTGAATCCTCCTGTGAGGAGCTATCCGTAACCAGCAAGACATGCGCTTTGTCAGATAGCATTGCCTGCTCTGAAGACCTTATTTCCACTCCAGATTTTTCCATGACCATGCCGAATGGCTGATGCACAGGAAGAGTAATTGAATGTACTAAAATTGTTAACAAATTTAACACGTAATAAAAAATGATGGCATGATATAATTCACATATAAGATGACTGGCCAACCAGGGTGGCATTGCAAAATTCACATATATGATGCCTGGCTAAACAAGATGGCATTGCCTGATTCACATATACGATAAAGAAACTAAACAGATGGCATTGACACAAAGCATGTCTAAACTAAGCAGATGACATCTTTGATGTATACAATAAGCAATGCAAGGCACCATATGCATGATATTACCAACATCAGCATGCCAAGTTAGAGTGAAGACCTCAGGGGGTAAATATGAGTGGTCTTCTCCTTCTGAATCCCCCTCAGAACAGTTATCTTCCTCTTGATTACGATCCAAAATGGGTGGAGGGGCGCCTGCCTTTGTGCCCACCATAGAGCGACGTCTGCATGAAATTTTATTGCCACACAAGGCTCTTCTCTTTTGCTCTACATGTTCAGTTCCATTGTGCACAATAATTGACATGCATAGGAATAAAACATAGTGAGATTATGTAAGGAGTGCATGCACAAATCCAGAGTGATGGTAGCAAACTATGGATAGACCCGAAACCAATGATAGCAGGCAGATAATAGCTTAAGTTAAAAAATACAGATAATGGCTCCTTTAATGTTTGTTTTCACCCAACATGAAACTCATAGTAGACATCCGAGATTAACCAGATAGTAGACAGATAGTACCGATTGCTGCCCCAATATGTACCCCACAACCATTTAAAAACTCAAGTTTCAGCATTAGTTTGGACCTGACTCAGAGTCTAATAGGTGAACACGACGATAAAGTAGCATGTCATCACATTAAGCGATACATAACGTAAGCAGACACGGAATAGTGCGACCTCTCTTGCGGACCCATGTAGTCCTCAAGGTCATCTGCTCAGTTGATGATGGTAATGTAGTTGTCGTGGCTGCCGGCGGCGGGGAAGAAGATCTGAGGCTGCGAAAGACAGTCTGGAGAGCTGATCCCTGCTGTGGTGAACCCTTCCATCGTTGGAGCAGCTGAGCTGGGGTGGAACACAGCGCCGCAGGAGCAGGACAAACCACACAAGGTTTTTTTTGACACATATCTGTAACAGAAGTAATTGTGTAAGGGCTTGTTTGAATTTGAGGATTCTAACAATGCAGGGATATGAAATAGATAGGAATAGGATAGGAATGCACGTGCAAAACAGGAATTTAAAAACACAAGATTTCTGCCAATCTGGTTGTTTGATTCACAAGAATTGGAAGATCACAGGATGCAAAGAAGCATGGTGATATTAAGTCAAACCACAAGAAAATGTACGGTTATAATGCTATTATGTTACTATCTCTTAGTCTTATGCATCGTGAATAGGAATTTGAAAAGGAGGACAAGTGGAAATTAAAATTCCTACGGCTTTTCTTTCAAGGAGACACTAAAGGAACAAATCCTATAGTTTTCCTTTGCTCCATTCCTTTGAACCAAATTCATGAATAGTAGTACCATAGGAAACTTTCCAATTCCTATGTTTTTCCTTCACTTTTCCTTTCAAGCACTGTCGATTCTAGTAGGCAGGCTTGAGAAAGAAAAGCCTACACTAAAAAAATGTTTTTGTGCTACTTCTATTACTTTGGACCCAGGCCACTGCCCTACTAGCTCAACTCCCAGGCCCATCGACAAATGGACAGCTCAAACACGTAGAGATAAATAATGATGGTGTTCAAGAGAGTCCATCACGGATAACTAAGTTGCCTGGTACCTCACTGCTTGTCATATAGTAGGATAAAATAATCGTATTTCATGTTACTACGTGTGCTCAGTGGACAATATATATAACATGTAGAGTAAAAAAGAGATGCAACAAGTGTACAACTTCTTTGGTGAAGCCATGTCGATCTCAACGTGATTGGGTTGGCCGGTGAGGATGCTCTGGCTGACTTGGCTGTCGGAGGAGGGGCATAAGATTTTAGGCTTCTGGAGATGGAGCCCGAGGTACTGCTCCGCTGTGATGGAGGGTTTCATCGTTGGAGCAGCTCTAGTGAGTTGTATGACGCCGAGGCTGAAGCAGGACAAGAGAGACAACGTTAACCTGAGTGGAGTTCTAATAGCATCTCCAATAAATGACGTAAAATACATAACCACAAAGTGCTAGATGTAAAATACATTAGCCACTCATCTCTGAACTTAACTGTCGAAACTGAATTTAACTGTCGAAACTAAACTCAACTATCGAAACTGAATTTTACTGTCGGAACTGAATTTTACCGTCGAAACAAAACGAACTATTGGTGAGGCTACACGTCAGTCGACTAACTTTTTCATCTCTGGACAGTCGATTTTGCAGCCATTGGATACGAAATCAAGGTCCTGCAGTTCATCTTCAACCTCCACCCCCATGAGCCGCTAGCCACCACCGGTCAAACAGCCACCCTTGCCGCCCGCGGCCGGCGGTGCGCGGCCCTGCCCGCCCCGAAAACACTCCCCATCACCGGTCCGCCGCCGCCCCGGCCATCCCTCTGTAACATCCCAAAATTCTTAATTTTGGAGTGTTATACTAAATAAATAGATTGAGTATTTGTTTGATTGTTGTGTGATTGATTGGGTGGAATTTGAAACTTTTAAAAGTTAAATGAGAGGGAATAGAAGGACTTTCCCAAACTTTCATCTGGCTTTATGATCTTCGGGAATTCAAATTCTTTTCATCCCAAAACTCTAGAGAGAAGATGACATGACTTCTTCCATTGAAATAAATGAAAAGGGTTTTTGAAAAGATTTGAATTTCATTTGGAAATATTTTTCAACTTCAGAAACTTCAAGCA
Organism: Triticum aestivum; assembly: GCF_018294505.1. Lineage (NCBI taxonomy): Eukaryota > Viridiplantae > Streptophyta > Magnoliopsida > Poales > Poaceae > Triticum > Triticum aestivum. Next base: position 649,004,442 of record NC_057804.1, read on the forward strand.
ACTCAATGATTTTCATGAGAGAAGATAAAATGACTTCTTCAAAACATATGAAATATGAGTTGGGAGTTTAAAAGAATCCAATTTAAAGCCCCGTTGAAAATTATTTTTCAATATGGCCTTATTTGGGTTTTATTCAAATTATTTTTCTCCAAAATAAAATATATTGAAATTAGGGTAAAATGATTCCCTACATCAGAAAATCGGCGAGAAATAAAGTTGGATTAATTTTAGTATTTTTTAAATAATTTTTATTGGATTTTATTAGAGCTGTAGCACTCTTTGCTTTACTTGAATTATTGAGGATTTTATTTGAAGCTAGAATGATGTTCAGGTTGTAGGAAATCTTTTTCTGAAAATTTTGATATATCATATGCCTATATAATATTTTTTATTTATTTGGTCTTTATTATTTTTAGTTTGCGTGGTAAAATGTATTTTTTTAAAAAAGTTTCCTTCCGCCGACTGGGCCGGCCCCAGGCCCAGCCGACCGCGCCAGCCCATGACCGCCGCCGCCTACCTCACGTGCGCGCGCGGGACACCGCCGCCGTCCGCGATGCGGACTCCGCCGGCCGCTGCCTCCCCTTGCCCCCTCCTCCACGTCTCGGAGTCGCCCCGCCCCCTATATAAGCGCCGCCTCTGCCACCCTCTTCTCCCCCTCGCATCGCTCCATGCCGCCGCATCTCGAAGCCGCCGCTGCCGTTGTCCGTCGTAGCCAACCGTCGCCGCCGGTTTTCGAAGAAAACTGCCCCGACCGGTAAAACCGTTGCCCCGGTTCGAATTAGTTTATTATTTTTTTCTGTTTAGTTAGGTTTTCTGAAAACCCTAGATTTGTTTTTAGGTTTAATATTTAACGAACGTTTTCTGTTCAGTTAGTTTTAGTGAACGTTTTCATTCTGTAGATCTGTGTAGCGAACGTTCGTTTGATAGGATTTTTCTTTTTCTTTTTATTTTCGGTCAGGGACCCATCCATGAATATTATGTTTACAAATTAGTCCCTTTACTTCAATCGATCACTACTTTTTACTCGTTAGTCCAAATCCAACGAAACCAACGCCTACTTCTTTGTTATGATCCCCTCTATCCAGTAAAACAACTTAAACATGTTTTTGAAAGTCTAAAATTTGTTTTTCATACAATTTAGTAATTGAACTTCGTTTGATCGTAACTTGAGTTTTGTAACTCCGATTTGAGTAAATCTTTTTGCAAATCGAAGCTCTTGACCTAAACTTTCTTATAAGGCCAAATTCACATAATTTTGGTACTGTTAGAAATTGTTTTATGTTGCAAGAGTTATTTGCTTGGTTTTGATGTTTTCTAAATCGTTTTCTTTGTTCTTTTCGATTCTTTTGCGTGATTGCTTATGTGTGGTTACTATTGCTTGCTTACGATAGATTGACCGGAGTGAGACGAATAGAACTATAAGGAGTTGAGTGTGAGTCATCTTCATCAACAGTACAGACAAGTTCACACTTTGATCATACTTTTCACACCCAGTTTTTATGCATTAGTTTCAATCCTCAAACAATTGCATGATTAGGATCTAATTAATATGTGGGTTCTGGGAAGTAGATGAGGTAGTACCTATTACTTGTTTTATTATCAAACCCCTGGGAGTTACTTCTACGTTTGCTTATTATGCCATGCTATGCTAGTAGACGTGGATTGGGTGAGTGAATTTTCCATGACAGATGTGAGATTGTTAATTAATGGATTATTTAAGGTGGCAACTTTAATACACATCTGGGTGGATTGAGGTACCTGGGTATTCCAGGATTGCCTGTTTGTTTTGGACCGCCACCCAGGCTCAAAGGGATCATTAGATTATTCCTGCTAGAAACTTCCGTGTGCAGCCACATGCTATTGTGGGCTCTAGCATAGTTGATTAAGTCGTGCGAACTCTTACAGTGGTATACTAGCATAGGGGAAAGTAGGTGTACGGGTCCACCCAATCGTAAGGTGCTAGCGCTTCTGAAAGACTATGTCTCGGTCATTCGTTTCTCAAACATCATGCAGTGCGAGAAAACTAACGGAGGAGATCGAGTCTTGTGGGGAAAAGTGCGCAACCTCTGCAGAGTGTATAAACTAATCATGATTAGCCGTGTCCCCGGTTATGGACGTTTTGAGTATCTAGTACTTGGATTATCATGTGAATCTCATCATGTTACTTTAATTAATTTTGTTGGGTTTTAATGATGATACTTAATTGGGATTGAGAATGCTGTCAACCATTCTCAATGTTTAACAACCACCATGATAGTTAAATAAAATTTATTCCTTTGCAGTAGGGAAAAATTGGCTTTTCGCAAAAACATTATAACCATAGAGCTTTTCCACCAGCCAAATATGCATGTAGTGATAGTTATTATTCGTCATTGCTCTATGGTGTGAATTTGCCAGTACATTCAATGTACTGACCCTTTGTTGCTGCAACATCTCATGTTGCAGGATTCTTACGACGAGTAAGTGATACATTACGGTTACAGTTCCTACACTCAACTTTGCCGTTGGTGTTGATGGGAATCCACAACCTTGTTACTTCCGCTATATGGAATTGAGGTAATAGTATTTACGTTATTTTATACATGTGATTTACCTGTGTTATAAATCCTCGAGTACTGTGTGTGTCAGCATACCGATCCAGGGATGACACTTAAGCACAAAGACTTGACCCATTCGGGTCGGGTCGCTACAAGATGGTATCAGAGCACATGTTGGCTGTAGGACGTGACCCTAGAAACTGGCAAGCCCATAGGAAAAGCTTTTTTTCTCTATAACTTTCTTTTCAAGAAAGGATCTTTTCCCTCTCTTTTCTTCTGAGCTTATTCAAATATTCCCTTTTAGAGAGATATACCCCCTTTCCCCCTTTTTGACCACATGAAGATTCAACTATTGAGACCACTCCAAGAAGTACAAGATATCGGACAACTAAGATCATTTTGGAATAAAGAGGATCTTGCCGTGCATTGGAATGATGGAAACTACAACGATTGAAGACCCCGAAGACTAGGAGAATTTGAAGGCTCTGAAGAATTCCCAGATTTGTATGACCTAGGAAGGCTGCTCTGATAGAGCTTGTTAGACTAAGGAAGCTGTCAATACCTGAGATCAAGGTGTATCGGAGAAAGACCAAAACATGGAGCAGTAGAACTCAAAGTTTTGTCAAGAAAACCCCAAGACATGAGATATCAACTATGGAATGATAGCTCATGGCACAGACATAGTCATAAACATGGATATCCCTGATGACATCACCCGCTTATGCTATTGTCACCATGCGGAGTTAAGCATGCGTTTCTTAGGAAGGATTGGATGGTAGAAGGCTAATGGAGCATCTGTCAGCAAGGGATGTAGTTTTAACGTAGCTGGTGTATCACCAGGATCTGGAGAATTACATCAAGAAGTTTTAAGATGGATCTGCAGGAAGCCGTATTTGACAAGGAAGCAGTTCGTGAAGAACTTAGGACCCAGAAGCTGAAAATAGCTAAGCTGGAGGAGCAAAACCTCGAGATACCGGAGATTCATCTGGAGCTGAAAGATAGAAGGACATGGTTCATGCCAAGAATGTTGAAACCCAGAAGTTTGGAACGCAACTCCAAAATATTAAAGGATGCCAGGAGAAACTTCGCGTCAAAAGAGATGATCTGGCAAAAGAACTTGAGAAGGACAATCACAATCGGAAGAAAGCCATCGGAGACATGAACAAGACTTGAAGAGTTTGGCAACTTTGAAGATTTGTTGACCTTTAGAAGACCAAACCCCCTGTTATATACCTACGTTAGATGCAATGATTGTGAGCAGTCATTTGTTTGATGTTTTTCCGATAGCCACAATAAAATCTGCCCTTTTCAAAACTATTATTTGCATTGTGTGCATCCCTCTCTATCTCTCTTATCTTACCCCAAAACCCTGGACCCAATAGAGGATGAATGGAGATGAACCCATATTTTCTAGACTAATGAGTCAATTGGAGACGGACCGATGGATTCAGAACATGGAGGATCATATGAAGGATAACCCTATAGCCGGAAAGGATATGGCCCAGCATGCTCTTCAATGCTTTGAAAGAGGTGCTACTACTTGGTGGAGGATGTACCAAACCATCAATGGATGGCAAGGAGTAACCACTTGGAAGGAATTTAAGTTGACCTTTCTAAAGTCCCGGCTTGTGTCTCAGAAGATGAAACCTTATGGAAAGGATAAGAAGAAATCTTGTGCATACAAGCTCTGTGGAGAAATGGGACACACCCATAAAGAACACAAGGACGAATGCCCTAATTGTGAAGGAAGTCACCCAGCTGAAGAATGCCCAACTAGGCAGATTACTTGTTTCTTGTGTGAAGGAATTACCCACTACCCTGCTCAGTGTCACATTTACCCCATGGTACAAAGAACCATCCAGCAGAAGAAAGAAGAGATGAAAGGAGCTCTCATGGAAATTTCAGGAGAACCTGTGATGAAGGAAAAGGTGGAAGACACACCTGAAGAAGACCCAATTAAACCCTGCACCAAGTCTTGCTATTCATGTGGAGAAGAAGGACACATCTCCCAGAATTGTCTGAATGGAGATCTAGTAGAATTCCCGACAGAAGTAGAGTATGACCCACAGGAAATAGAAGCCCTGATTGGAACGGAAAGGTCCAGGAAGAGAAATAGATTGTATTCCAGGAAAGACCTGAGCCATATCACCTGTTTCAGGTGCAAGGAGTCAGGGCACTACTCCAGCAGTTGCCCAAAAAGGAAGCCGAGGACCCAAGGAGGCTATGTAGTCATAAGGAAACCACGAGAATTGTCAGAAGTAATATGTTTTCGTTGTAATGGAGCAGGGCACTTTGCCAGAGATTGTCCCAAAGAGAAGGAGACTTGTGATAAATAGTTGAGTTTGCAACATAAGAACTGTAGTAGTAGTAGTGGTAACAATTCTTTTATATTGAGGTGTTGAGTTGAGGCATGTAATGGAAATGCAGGAGATTGTAATAATTTGAGAATGAATGAAGTTATTAGTGATTTGGATTTTATGAGTTGTTACTCTATGAAGAAAGATTTTGACCATTTTCAAGGATATGGGAAATATGGTCTATGGATAAGTTTGGAGCATTTTAAGGGTGGTAGTACCTTGTGAGGAGATTTGACCCCTGAAAAGGATAATGATGTTCCACGGAGTGGACCTTGGACAAACTAAGTAAGATTTTTATCTCGATATGTGGGATACCCCAAGAATATGAAGAGATGAAGTACTATTGGGTATAAAGGAGGTAGAATGTTGGTTATGGAGCAATTTTAACCCCATGAAGAGTTGGAATAATCACATCTTAGTTTGGTACCAACAGAAAGGAAGGGAGATAGTACAATTGGATGGATTTAAGAATGCTAGGAAGCTGGATGTTGGAAAAATGATCAGTTGCCCCGAGGATGAGTTCAAGGTTTACAAGTGATGAGATGGGCCATAACCCACAGGACCCAGGATCTGCCAAGCATCAAGCACACTCTTGCTGAAGGAAAAACCTTGGAAGAGGAAATGCCTTTACCAACCGACGATTTTATAGGAGCAACGCAAAACCTGAGAGTTGTGAAGGACCGATAGATGTTTTGTCTAGCTTGCAGAAATCAATGGATTATCCAAACTTGGTTCGTCAACAAGAGAAATTCTGCAATGCTTGTGAGGATGACCGAGTGTTAGAATTCGAGATTCGCTAAAACCATATACAAGGTAATGATTTGGGTGCGGGATGGATTGATCACCATACCGACTTACTCTTATTATTCGCCTTGCTATGTGGGATGGTAAATCTGAGTGACTTACCCATAGTAGAGAGACGGCAATCAAAACCTTGTTTAAGCCTTAGAATGGTATAGTATTTTTCCCTTGTACAAGGCAGTTGTTGCCAATCGTAGGATATACGGTGAGAATGAAGCCCAGACCCATTTCCTGCAGGAGAAACCATAAATGGTTGACCACCATGAGATATCAATAGCTGTTTAGTATGGCGCCAGACCCGTCAGCTAAGAAGACCCAGTCATGGAATAACCTTACCAGGATGAATTGGATACAAGAATTAAGAAAAAGGTTATGCCACTACCCGAAGATCCCAGAGAAGGAATTTTTCCCGAGAATCTGAGAAGACCGACACTGCCAGGAATAAGGATGGAGTATATGTGTTTTGATGGAACCGTAACAATGCTTCTAAGGGTGGTAGCAACCGAGACCCCTTGATGATCGATGGATTTGAGAAGACCCCCAAACCCTAACCTATTTCTTGCTAGCCTCTCCGAATCTCAAGGACGAGATTCATTTTAAGGGGGGTAGGTTTGTAACATCCCAAAATTCTAAATTTTGGAATGTTATACTAAATAAATAGATTGAGTATTTGTTTGATTGTTGTGTGATTGATTGAGTGGAATTTGAAACTTTTGAAAGTTAAATGAGAGGGAATAAAAGGACTTTCCCAAACTTTCATCTGGCTTTATGATCTTTGGGAATTCAAATTCTTTTCATCCCAAAACTCTAGAGAGAAGATGACATGACTTCTTCCATTGAAATAAATGAAAAGGGTTTTTGAAAAGATTTGAATTTCATTTGGAAATATTTTCAACTTCAGAAACTTCAAGCAACTCAATGATTTTCATGAGAGAAGATAAAATGACTTCTTCAAAACATATGAAATATGAGTTGGGAGTTTAAAAGAATCCAATTTAAAGCCCCATTGAAAATTATTTTTCAATATGGCCTTATTTGGGTTTTATTGAAATTATTTTTCTCCAAAATAAAATATATTGAAATTAGGGTAAAATGATTCCCTACATCAGAAAATCAGAGAGAAATAAATTTGGATTAATTTTAGTATTTTTTAAATGATTTTTATTGGATTTTATTAGAGTTGTAGCACTCTTTGCTTTACTTGAATTATTGATGATTTTATTTGAAGCTAGAATAATGTTCAGGTTGTAGGAAATCTTTTTCTGAAAATTTTGATATATTATATGCCTATATAATATTTTTTATTTATTTGGTCTTTATTATTTTTAGTTTGCCTCGTAAAATGTTTTTTTAAAAGTTTCCTTCCGCCGACTTGGCCGGCCCCAGGCCCAGCCGACCGCGCCAGCCCATGACCGCCGCAGCCTACCTCACGTGCGCGCGCGGGACACCGCCGCCGTCCGCGACACGGACTCCGCCGGCCGCCGCCTCCCCTTGCCCCCTCCTCCACGTCTCGGAGTCGCCCCGCCCCCTATATAAGCGCCGCCTCCGCCACCCTCTTCTCCCCCTCGCATCGCTCCGCACCGCCGCATCTCGAAGCCGCCGCTGCCGTTGTCCGTCGTAGCCAACCATCGCCGCCGGTTTTCGAATCGTTTTTTTCCTATTTAGTTAGGTTTTCTTAAAAACCCTAGATTTGTTTTTTTAGGTTTAATATTTAACGAACGTTTTCTGTTCAGTTAGTTTTAGTGAACGTTTTCATTCTGTAGATCTATGTAGCGAACGTTCGTTTGATAGGATTTTTCTTTTTCTTTTTATTTTCGGTTAGGGACCCATCCGTGAATATTATGTTTACACATTAGTCCCTGTACTTCAATCGATCACTACTTTTTACTCGTTAGTCCAAATCCAACGAAACCAACGCCTACTTCTTCGTTATGATCCCCTCTATCCAGTGAAACTTAAACATGTTTTTGAAAGTTTAAAATTTGCTTTTCAAACAATTTAGTAATTGAACTTCGTTTGATCGTAACTTGAGTTTCGTAACTCCGATTTGAGTGAATCTTTTTGCAAATCGAAGCTCTTGACCTAAACTTTCTGATAAGGCCAAATTCACATAATTTTGGTACTGTTAGAAATTGTTTTATGTTGCAAGATTTATTTTCTTGGTTTTGATGTTTTCTGAATCGTTTTCTTCGTTCTTTTCGATTCTTTTGCGTGATTTCTTATGTGTGGTTACTATTGCTTGCTTACGATAGATTGACCGGAGTGAGACGAATAGAACTATCAGGAGTTGAGTGCGAGTCATCTTCATCAACAGTACAAGCAAGTTCACACTTTGATCATACTTTTCACACCCAGTTTTTATGCATTAGTTTCAATCCTCAAACAATTGCATGATTAGGATCTGATTAATATGTGGGTTCTGGGAAGTAGATGAGGTAGTACCTATTACTTGTTTTATTATCAAACCCCTGGGAGTTACTTCTATGTTTACTTATTATGCCATGCTATGCTAGTAGACGTGGATTGTGTGAGTGAATTTTCCATGACAGATGTGAGATTGTTAATTAATGGTTTATTTAAGGTGGCAACTTTAATACACATCTGGGTGGATTGAGGTACCTGGGTATTCCAGGATTGCCTATTTGTTTTGGACCGCCACCCAGGCTCAAAGGGATCATAAGATTATTCCTGCTAGAAACTTCCGTGTGTAGCCACATGCTATTATGGGCTCTAGCATAGTTTATTAAGTCGTGCGAACTCTTACAGTGGTAGACTAGCAGATGTAGGGGAAAGTAGGTGTACGGGTCTGCCCAATCGTAAGGTGCTAGCGCTTCTGAAAGACTATGTCTCGGTAATCCGTTTCTCAAACATCATGCAGTGCGAGAAAACTAACGGAGGAGATCGAGTCTTCTGGGGAAAAGTGCGCAACCTCTGCAGAGTGTATAAACTAATCATGATTAGCCGTGTCCCCGTTTATGGACGTTTTGAGTATCTAGTACTTGGATTATCATGTGAATCTCATCATGTTACTTTAATTAATTTTGTTGGGTTTTAATGATGGTACTTAATTGGGATTGAGAATGCTGTCAACCATTCTCAATGTTTAACAACCACCATGATAGTTAAATAAAATTTATTCCTTTGCAGTAGGGAAAAATTGGATTTTCGCAAAAACATTATAACCATAGAGCTTTTCCACCAGCCAAATATGCATGTAGTGATAGTTATTATTCATCATTGCTCTATGGTGTGAATTTGCCAGTACATTCAATGTACTGACCCTTTGTGGCTGCAACGTCTCATGTTGCAGGATTCTTACGATGAGTAAGTGATACGTTACGGTTACGGTTTCTACACTCAACTTTGCCGTTGGTGTTGATGGGAATCCACAACCTTGTTACTTCCGCTATATGGATTTGAGGTAATAGTATTTACATTATTTTATACATGTGATTTACCTGTGTTATAAATCCTC
>NC_057804.1:649013996-649035677 GCF_018294505.1 Triticum aestivum
GCCACGGCCCCACCACCGCCGGTGACCACCGCCCCCACCCTGAACCCTAAGATAGATAGTGGGATACCTCTCCGGCGAGCCCCCCTCCCTGCTGCGGCTGGTTCTTCCTTAACTCCGGCGAGCCTTCCCACCCCCTGAAAATCGACTGACCCAAAAGTTGATTCAGTCGACTGAAGTGTAGCTAAATTAGAGCAGCATCGCAAGCAAGAGCAAGAGCGAGAGTAGCAGCGCGAGCAAGAGCAATAGCAAGAGCAGACCAGGTAGGGGACCTAGAGCAAGAGCAGAGCAGCAACGCGAGCGAGAGTTAAAGCAGCAGCAACTCCTACTGAGGTGGACATCGCCGCCGAGGGAGCGATGCCGTGGAGGAAGTGGCCCGAGATGCCGCCGTGGATGGGGTCGTGCCATGTCGGCTCGGGACCGAGCGTCGGTAGCACCATGAGATCGAATCAAGAAGAAAATGCGGCAATTAGTGTACAACCTCTTTGGTGATGCCGATTAGGCCGCAGCTTTCGAGGAAACGATGATGATATTGTTCTTCCGGTGGTGCAGGTGAAGACGGTGGTGTGGGAATGGGGGTGGCTCAAAAGATGAGGGGAACATCGGGGCAGCTCCTTGGAGGTGGAGGACGGGGTGGCTGAACCGGCGGGACGACGAGATCGACGACGGATCCTCATCCGGTACGGTGGATGAGGGACGTCGAGGTGTTGCTGTGGACGACATCGTCGGGGAAGAGGCTCCGGCTGGGTGGCGGGCAGAGGAGGGTGTGGGGCTTCACGGGTTTTCGTGGCCTCGATGTATGAATGGGTGGGCGGATGGGATGGGAGTGGGGAACCATGGCTTAGGGATGCGCTTGTCCGAAATGTGGGGTAAGTTATGAAAGTACCCCCACCGATTTGAAACAGTTCTTTCGGTTCAGGGGTATCACGGGCATTTCACATGTCAGGATTTCATAGGAGGTGGGAGTTTTCGCGCGCGTTGTAATTTTGGAATAGCAAGGCGCGGGTTGAGATGGAGGGAGTTGTCGGAGCACAAAGAGACAAAGATATATCTTAAATATTTTGGGGTAACAAGGCGTGTGTTGAAGAGGCAGGAGTTTCGCAGCACGATAGACAGAGACGCTAGCTTGAAATTTCAGCATAACAAGGCGCGGCTTGAAATTTCAGGAGAACAAGCTTAATGTGTACCCAACAAAAAAAGACAATTCACACCTCATCACTAGAGAGAGCCATGTTCCATTTTACTATATTACTAGAAATGCATTCAAATACAACACAAAAAAACTAAAAAAATCAGGATAACAAACATAACGTGTATAGTACCAAAACAATTTTCACTTCCCTCAACAATAAAAAAACAATGTGTGTTGTCTAGCATATGGACTAAATTTGAGTACATTCTCCCTGTTTGGATGGGATTCACTAGTGCAGAACCGGGCTAGCGCCGGTTCGTAACGGCCTTTAGTGCCGGTTCGGCAACCGGCACTAAAGAGTGGGGACTAAAGGTCCCCCCCCTTTAGTACCGGTTCGTCATGAACCGACGCTAAAGTGCCACCATGTGGCACGAGCTAGGCCCGGGTGCGTGTAGGGCTTTAGTACCGGTTGGTAACACCAACCGGAACTAAATGTTTGGGTGTTTTTTCCCTTTAATTTTGTGTTTTCAATTTAATTTAGTGATTGTTTTACATTATAATGAGTTGTTAAATCATTAGGTAAAAGTACTGTAGATTAGTTTCTACTGGATGCATGCAAATTGATGGTCAATTAATACAGTGCATGCAAATTGAGTGGACGTGAGGGCGGAAGAAAGACATTACTACTCCACTGCGCGCATGCGAGTAGTTAAATCATGGGTTGCTAGTAGTACTTCCATTGGTCTCCTTCGTATTTTGTGCCAATTTTTGACCATATTTGTAAGTAACATAATATTTACACATTTGAGCAGTGTAGTCTACTTGAAATTTATGTTCCACTAAACTCTTCGGGAGCCATTTCGGGCCTCGAAACCAAAACCATCAATTAATCTTTACCTTGTTCCCATCACATTCGAAAGTACTAGTGCTACAACTAAGTGCAAGCCTACTCACACCTACTAGTACGTACCAACCTGAACGTGTTCCCACTATGCAGGTTTTAGTACTAGTGCTAGTACTTCGGTTTTAAAAAGGGGAACTACCTAGCTGAAAATTACTGTACCTTTCCTCCTCATAAGTCCTTCTTCGTCCGTCCTTGCCATGGCTGGTGTGCAGAGCTCTAGGTCAAGAACTACTCGTAACAAGGGAGCGGGAACCAAGGCTGCGGAAAAAAAGAGGGCTCGCCGCCACGCAGACACCTCAAAAGATCTCTCAATGGCAGGCGATGGCTCCCAGGAGCGCCCTAGCCGTGGAGGCGAACATGCCGAGCTGGCGGAGCTGGAGTCGTTTTCCCTCTACAGCATGCCCGATCAGCTCAATAAGCACCTCAATAAGCAGAAGGAGTTCATCCACGGCTTGGTGGAGCTGCTGAAGGAGAGCCTCGACGACATGCCCGTTGAGCTCAATAAGTAGGGGGAGTTGACCGTCGGCTTGGTGATGCTGCTGAAGAAGAGCATTGCCTCAGAGAAGAAGGCGACCAGCAAAATCCTGCAACTTCAGGAGGACAAGGCGAAGCTTTGCCACGAGCTCGACCTGCTGAAGGAGAAGAATGCTGGCTGGAAGAAGCTGCATGAGAATAGTAGTTCCTCGATGAAGATGTTGAAGGCCCTCGTCATGGAACAGAAGGAGTTGGCGAAGCTCCGCATCGAGCACCCGGTTGCTGTCAAGGTACATAATGCGGCCGTGGAACAGATGATGAAGGCTCGCGTCGAGAAATCCCGCGTCATGGACAGAATGAAGAAGATGGGGGAGGAGACGCGCAAGGAGATGAAGGTCATAGAGGCGATGAAGAAGCAGTTACGACTCCACAGTGAATTAGATCATCTCGGGTGATAATCTTCCTTCTCCTTTTGCTCCTGTGTTTCTTCTTTTGCTTTGGGTGTTTCGTCGCACGTGTCATGTTCTCTGTGAGGCATGAATAGAGCAATGATAACAATGAGATGACTAGCAAATTAAATCGTTTTTATCGCCATATGGCACTGGGCTGCCGTGTTTCGTGCTCCTCCGTCCTAGTATAACTCCAATGGAAAACTTGAGTATGCCGCACGGTTCTTTGCTCCTCCTCAGGTCATCGGCACATTTATACGAGCAATAAAATCACAAGGCCCCGCCTTCTAGCAGTAATGAGCCATCAAAAATCACAAAGGCCCTCGCCTCTCGTGAAACCGACCAAGCTAGTCTGCCCCGCCCTCTAGCCTTTTAATAAATGTATACTTTTATATAGTAGTAGTATCGATGGATTGCGCCATGGAGCAAAACTAACAAGATGAAATCTTCTATATCTAAATAGCTAGCCCCCACTAACATATTTCTCTCAACATGCAAGCATGCCACCTCATCATTCAACATGCATAGGAAAAGGCCCACCTCGACATGCAACTATATATATTAAAAATTCAATTCAACATGCAAACATGCATGCATGTCAAATTCCATTCTATTATGCTATTTACATTTAATTCTTATGTACTTTCAAAAACAATTATTTCCAATATTGATGTTCCATATAACCCTCATTGGAACATTGCAGAATATGTTCGCAACAACGTGCGGGGCATCATCTAGTTAAAGAAAAAAGGTGGTACACATAGAGAGCGCTCGTCGCCAAATTATGCATATAGTAATATTAAAAAAGCTAGTACGTGCTTAAATAGGGTGCTAAATTCTATTAAAGAAATTAGCATACCTATTTAATTCTTGGGTTCTTATTATTTGTGCCACTAGTTGTGTATCACTACTCAGTTTTGCCATTAGAAGTTACAACTACTCAAAAATGCCATCGATCCATGAGATGCATGCTCAAAAATGCAATTAGATATCTCAAAAATGCCATCGTTAAGTTAGATGTTTGCTCAAAAATGCCATTAGACATTGTTATTTTCACGTCAAACCCGTTGACCAAGTTACATGACAAAAGTAAGCCGATTCTCACAATGATAAGTGTGGCCCCGCTTGTCAGGAGTAACCAAGCGAATAATTTTACAGGAAAATAAGAACGCTATTGGGATCAAGTAGGCCCCACACTTTATTTTACTGTAGTAAGATAGAGGGAGAACTGGCATGTTGGTCCATCGGTATTTATGTCATTATAACATGGCAAAGGAGATTTGAGTCACAATAATGGTATCCAGCACAACACACCCCTCAAATAAAACTAAGCACCCTAAAATTCTCTGACAAAACTAAGCACCCTGAAATTCTTTGACAACTAAACTGCTGGCTATATGTTGTTGGCCATATATATTGTACGTATATAATGTGAAGAAATGAGTGGTAGTACTATACCAACCAAAAGATGAAATGTAAGAAATACTAGTATGTACGTACTGAAGAGTTAAAGTAACGAGAAGAAACATAACATAGTTCTGCCGGGGGCTCAGCACAACACACCCCTTAAATAAAACTAAGCACACCTGAAATTAAACTAAGCAACTAATCCGGTAGACACTGCATTAGAACCACCATGAGCAACGATACTACCACCTTACTCGGAGTCCTCATCCACGTCCTCGACTTCGTCCATGTCCCTCTTCCTCTTGGTTGATACTTCTTTGCTTGAACCACACACTTGGCTCTTGCTCTTCATCCAACCCTTGTAGATATTGAAACAAAGGTAGCCATCCATTGCAGCATAGTGGATGTGGTCTATATCTAGTACATTCCACTCCCATGCATGACGATGAAACGTGTGCGGAGGTTTCTTCAGTTTACTATATGAAGGATGAACCATGGCTCCTGCCAGGGTCAGCATTGAAGGCTGATCACGGGAGGGAAGCAACCCATTCTTCTGGAGGTCGAAGGGGTTGCCTACAACAAGGCCTATCCGACCCAGGACTGTTCTGTCGTTTATAAAGTCTACAGTAATGAATTTGACTAGGCTGCCCTTGAGGAAGTTCTTAAATTCCTCGCACTCAACGTCGACATGGCATATGTGGTAGACCAAGCATAAGTCATGCACGCAAACCTAGATCACGGCGGGCATCATCTTCTCTTCCTTTTAATTTAGATTCTTCTCTTTGTCCAGGGTTGTGGTGTACTCGACATCTAGCCCAGCGACCTACTCATCATTTGAGTTTTCGAACATGCGTCTGAAATGAGCAAGGCATCCTTTCACCGTCGTGGAAGAACGGGTGTAGATGATGTCGAACTCAGCGCCGGTGATGGTTCTAACCTTGTACTCACCGCTGATCATGGAGATTTGGGACGCCATGGATTTGGGAGGAGGGTTAGGATTAGTGGAACTACTGTAATGTGAAAGGACGGGACGACTAGGAGCGAACTGCCGTAATGTTAAAGGACGTCCGGGGATGGGTATGAGCAAACTGCCAGCAGTTTTTCGATTGTAAAAATGCTGAGTGGGGCGTGCGAACGGCAGGGTAGTGGCTTGCCTGGTGGATAAATGGATTCATGCACAGTACTATGGGGGCCCAATTAGATGTCATGTCTACTCGACGCCCAATTAAATGGCATTCGATGTCATGTCAAGCGTTGGGAAAATTACCGGTGATATGAAGCTTTCCATTCTCCCATGATACTGGCTTCTGAGAGCCCTTGGATCTAAGATCGAATGGTTGCATGGCGTGATTCTAGACCTATGGGTGAATATCCTATCTTGGAGGGTTATTCTACAAATTTTCAGCAACTTAGCATGCGACCGTTCGATCTCAGATCCAAGGGCTGCCAGCAGCCCGTATCATGGTCGTGCCTACCACGACCATCGCCTCGCTCGCACGGTCGCGCCCTTGGAGATTTAACACGGTGCGTTAGGCTATCTGATGTTGGCATGTCATACATAGTCATCACTTAGTCACTCATACTACAACAAGGTTAGCTATAAGGTTGGCTATAAGAGTTTTTTTACTTCTCTCTAACTCTTTCTTCGTAATACTTATTGCATTTGCCAACGAGTGACCTCTTCCAATGAAATGGTGCTTAGATGAGGTGCTAAGGGCATTAAATGGCTTAGAAATCAAGTCCCCAATGCATAGGTACTTAGTTTTTTATTGCTAAGTTTGCTTCATTTAATTAGCTATAGACTCAAAATTTTCTTTTCACCTAGGTACACACGCTTAGCACCGTTTCTTCCTTGGGTCACCAAACTAGTCTCTCTCTTCTTAATTAACTTGCCACATCAGACTTTATGCCTATGTGGCAGGCTTAGAACATGTAGGAGCAAGTAAGTACAATAGTGGGTTATAAGCCCGCTTTAGGCTACTCATAGTGGGGAGTATCATATACTAGTATCATGCATATGATACAAGTATATGATACTACCTCCATAGTGCATAGTATCATAAAGTAGGATCATAGATGGCCATATTTATTGCCATGCATGACACAAAGTAGTATAGCATTTAACATGATATGGTGTGTACCTATGTTACTGTAACCCTCTCTTTCTTCTTTAATTGTGTGCCACATAAGCATGTTTGCTAGTCCCAAGTGCATGTTACTGGTTATGTTACCCCCACTATGGCTAGCCTTACATGGCATTTTTGCATATGTGGATGAAAGAGGCAAGGAAAAAGTGGAGGAGTGGGTTCTCATGCAAGATCCATCCTCTACATGTTGGAGCATTGGGAGAGGCACCTGTATGGAGGTGGTCAGGTATCGAGAGACTCACGCCGGTCATAGCTCCGCAATTAAAATGATAATGGCAAGTCAAATCACGGGGCCCCACCTGTCCAACAGTAACTCGCTGTCAAATCACACAACCCTACGTTTGCACCAGCCTACTCCCTCATCTTCTCGCATCTCTGTCGAACCGACTAGGAGGAACTTCCCTACCTACCATGCAGGAAAAGCCGCGCCCTCGACTTTTAAATAGTACAGTATACTAATTTTGTATCCATGGATTGCGCCATGGAGCAAAGCCTCAAGAAAATAGTGGTACAGATGTACGAAGTATACAACATGCCCCTCGCGTTCGCGTCGCACCCCAGACGGTCGGTCGGTCTGGCACGCCGCTCTCCGAATGGAACGTGCGTCATATTTCATTTGCACACACATGTAGGACCACAATTGAGAACCGACAATAGGCACACTCACCGGCCCCGCAAGTCGGGTGAGTTAATAGAAGAGAGAGATGAGCGGTAGTACTAGAGAAGTGTTGTACATATGTTGGTGCGTGGATGATCCCTGCAAGACACGGAAGATCAGTTCGTCCATGCATGTGACTATACTCCAGCAGACATGCCTGGATTGGCTATTGTCTACATATCATGCAGGCTGTGTTGTACAGGGTTGTAGTTCTGGTGAGAAATCTAAAAAAAGGTTTCTTGTCATCTTGCAAAATTAGGTGCCATGTGCTTCAGATCACTGCGAGGGTTAAACAGCGACAACTGAGTTGGGCTAGTCATTAGGGGCACATGCACGAAGACTACTCGGCTGCCATCTAGGTCAAGCCGACTATGTTAATTAGGACATCTAACGATGGACCCCTTTAAGAAGGACTCATGAACATGAAGATACATTTCTCATACTCACATCATTTACTCTGATGCATATAGCCAAGATACATGTAACTCATTGCTTGCTCTGTCATGACTATGCACTCACATGATCTTATGTTCCATATTTACATGATTGCATACATGTAGGGGGAGCCTATGCATGTTACATGTCCTTCCAAAGCTTTACTTGTCTTTCTCTATATCTTTATCTAAAGATTTGATGTATGTTGTCATCAATTACCAAAAAGGGGGAGATTGAAAGCACAAGTGCTCCCTCGGTGATTTTGGTAATTAATGTCAACATATCTCTTTTTTTTAAACTGATGTCAACATATCTCTTGTTGGACTAATACTTTTATCTAGTATATTTCAGATAAGTCCAATAGTGGAGTGGCATGGACAAGAGGATGTGGAACCCCTTCAAGATGCTAGGGACAAAGGATTGGCTCAAGCTCAAAGCTCAGGACTCTACATTTTCCATTTCAGTGATCCAAGATCACAATGAGTCTATAGGAAATCCAATATTATTAAAAGGGGATGAGGTGTTGCTTGATGGATTGCTTGCTCAAAATGCTTAGTGATATGCTCCAAAACCCTCAACCACTTTCTTACATCCACATATATCCCAAACCAAAATTCATGTGGCATTTTTTGTGTTAGATGTTATAATCCGGTGCTTCAGATCAAAATGACGACAATTGTGCCTCCGGGGAACGTGCATGAAGACTTCTCGATAGTCATTGACGAGGTCAAGCCGACTCCGGTAGACAAAAGAAAACTAGTACTCCACTATATAGTCAGGAGCCTCCGCGCTTGCTTGCTAGTGTTGCTCTCTTCACACTGTCTCGTCCTCTCCAGATCTAAACACGATAGCGGTGGCCACACTCTCTCTCTCTCTCCCTGCTCACCACTGGTCACAGATCCAGCCGGATCCTCTCCGTCGGGGAAAGTGAGAAGGTGCAACGTTCACGCGGTCGTCCTCGGTGACGACTCTTACCCACTGCCGATGCGTCCCGATCAGGGTGCCTTACCGTTCTCTCCCAAGCACCGCTGGCTAGGGAGGGCCTCCGACCCCTTCTTCCTCGCTGCCGTAGTTTGGGAAGATCCGGCCTCCCGCCGCACACCTAGCGACATCCCGACGACCATCAGGTATAACTTCCTTCGACACTGGCCTTGCTCTACTTCCCGAGCTCCTGACGTCGCTGCATTTGTATCTTTTACTATTTCTCAGGCCCCCACATAGATAGGATCGATCGGCTGTTCGAAAACCACCTAAATTTTTACTGTTAAGAGGTACAACTAGTTCATGCACTTGAATCTAGTATTACTTGGTTCAAACAAGGAAGAAAGGGGGTGGGGGTGGGGGGAGATTTGTTACCTGAATCTAGGACTTGGTCGAAAGAGGAAATAATGGGGGCGAAAAGTAGCAGACACTAGCTATCCAACTGGTCTCTAGGTCTAATAGGGAAATAAAGGGAAACACAATACAAACTCAATATAAACCCGATCTATTGGTTGAAAAAGGAAAGAAAGTGGGGACCGGGGGACAAGTCAACAGAGTAAGTCCAGCACTAGATTTGCTAGCCTCACATAGTATAAGGTGGCTATATCAAACAAAAATGGGACCAACCCAGATATCCTGGTCTGATGTTTGTTGCCCCGAGCCACTCTTATGTAATGCCACTAGTAAAATGTAGCAGTCGCACTGTGAAAAGTAAGGACACGTTAAACCAATGTTGTTTTCAATGTAATGCCTCCAATAATATGAATGAATGGCACTTTTTTTCACGTCCTGCTAAATTTCCCATTAAGATTAGTTGCTTCTTTTCATTAGAAATGCTACTGTCCTGGTCCGCCTACTCTCCCGTGCCCAAATACTGACTCTATAGCAGCTGTTAATATAATGTTGCTGGTAATTGCATTAAAGTAATGTCGTATTTAACTGTCGTCATAGTTAATCGTAATGCCCACACTAATATCTAGCAATGCTGTTGCTTTAGAAATTGCTATTGTCCTTGTAGGATTGCCATTCAGATAAGGAACATACTTCTTTTCATTTGATGCATGTTTCACCACTTGTTAGTCACCCTCCTTTCCACCTTTTTTGTGCAAATAGAGATATACATTTCACGCTTGATCTTAGTTGAACTACACAAATGATATCCAAATTATAGTTGAACATTCCAGGAGCTTCACAACCAACCTTGATGTTACTCAATTTTATTGCAGCTAATGAAGAAGAAGCTCTGTGGGGTTTGTTTTTTGATGGAAATGGAACCGGGGTTGGAGCCCTTTTCTTAAAAAAAAGAAAGAAGAAGAAGATGCTAGCTCATGGGACATTGCTTCATTTTAGGTGAACTGCACCAAAATGTCCCATGAATTGAATCATCCATGTTGGTGACTGGTGTTATCCCATCTACGATGGTGTTGACTGCAGATATGGTTCCCATCACGAGGTATGTTACTTTTTGGTCTGACCGTTTGCCAAAGATCCTGCATGTTGAGCCTGCTCTTGTGCTACTGTTTTGGCACTGCCATGATAAAGCGGTAATGTTATTATTTTGCACCTTAATCTAGTGGCACTATTAATTTGAGGCAATGTTTTGGCACCGCTGGTGCCATTGATTTTTTTATATATCGAAAGAGGGGGTTTCCTTCGATTTTATTGAAGAAACCCAACCATAGAGAACCATTATCCGACAACATCTCAGTGTAAACGGGCAGTAATGCAACTACTACTAGAACGACCTGAGTAGTAGCAGGAGATAAGTTCGCCACATAATCCGTGCAGGTAGGGGGACGCAGCACCAGCTCGACCAAGTTTGGATTACAACCCAAATGCTACCACAGAAACATCAGGGGGGAAGATAGGGACTGAAAGAGTCAACTTCAGCATCCCAGTCTAAGCACCCCCGGCCTCCATCCTTGCGATGCATGGTACACCTAGTTTGCCACCTGCTCGATCCTAGTGTCACTGATAAAATGAAGTAATAATACAGTTAAAATAGAGCGAGTGTTCTCTCTATCATTTCATTTCCAATGTAGATAAAGAAAGTGCTTCTCTTTGTTAGTGTATGTTTCATCAACTAGTCCCATTGTTAATGTTTAAGCGTTTCTGCAAACTGGGGTGCTTAATTTTAGTTGATCTGCACATAAATAGAGATTTGAATGTCTCAAGGCCCCTCCTTGTACTACCGCTGTACACTGATGTTCACCACTGGCAGAAGGTGTATCGAGGAGACTTGGGACGATTTCCAGTATGAGGCGTACCGTATGAGGCGTCGTAGGGCCCATCTCGCCCTCGCAGCATGGCATACTATGATACTATCGCAATATTTTCTTCTATTTATTAGTGTATGTTTCATCAACTAGTGCCACTATAATGTAATCATGCTTTTTCATTATCTGTGCAAACAGGGTTATTCAGCTGCATTTTGGTGGAACTGCACAAATCTACGGATGGAACCGGCATATATGCAGAGTGCGAGGTGTGCCAAGTAAAAATTACCGACACCAACCATGCTCCATGCACACATTGGCATCCACCGCCACCAGTAGGATGTGTGGAGTTATCTATGGACGGATCTTTCTCGGTAGCAAATCCTCTAACCAAATACTAGTAGCTTATATTGGCAGTTTTCTTAGGAGTACTCTTTTCTGAAAGAAGCACCAATCTATTTTTCTTTATTTGTACACAGTGTCACAACTTTGACCCAAAGGTCAAGAGCTATTTTAGGGTGATTTGCGTAGTACTCGGAGACTGATTGTAAGCATGATTTTCATTAGCTGTCACACTGATTGCAAGCATGAGTAGATGGAAGATTAGGTTAGTGCAAATCTTACCTTAAACCCTACCGCTGCCGTTGAAACGAGGCGAACATCGAGGGAACCGTGGAGAACGGCGGGGAAGCAACGTCACACCATCCGGCCTCCTCTTGCGGTGGGAGAACGAATACTCATGTGGCTCCAGCTGGCTCTGCACCCTCACAAACGGCACACCATACTCGACCAATTCGTTATCCTCTGGGTGCTCGACCTTCGACCTATACGCCCACCACCTCTGCGTGACTTTCGCCTCGGGCGAATCTATCTGCTCCATCGTCTAGAGGAGATACTCAATGAACTCGAAGGACCGCGGCGTGACTGCCGCCGAGGAGTATATCGCCGCCCTCATCGCTGTCGTCTCGCTCTTTCGCATACATTGCCACATGGCTCTCATAGTCCTCGAAATCTCCCACTCATTGTGAAACCAAGTAAGGAACTCCTTCAACCTGGCTAACTTTGCCTGGTCGCCACTGGTGATCTGCCTGATTCGCTGCTGCATCCTCCCATAGTTGTCCTTCTGAGTGGTCGGGTGCTAGCTTTGGAAGATGGGAGGAGAGACGGTAGTCTTGCAATAGAGAAGAGGGAGAGGCGAGATGGTGGTTTTGGAATGGAGATGATGGAGAGGAGAGGAGGTGGTTTTGCAATGGAGAAGAGGGAGAGGCGAGACGGTGGTTTTGGAATGGAGATGAAGGAGACGAGAGGACGTGGGTTTGCAATGGAGAAGAGGGAGAGGCGAGACGGTGGTTTTGGAATGGAGATGATGGAGAGAAGAGGAGGTGGTTTTGCAATGGAGAAGAGGGAGAGGAGCATGCGACAGCGATTTAGGATTGGACGAGAGGGCCGGTGCGCTGTGACTGAATCAAAATAAAAATAAATTTACCCTTCAATTAAGAAAGCGATCCTGCATTAACTAGTCTCCCTTTTATTATGGGTCATAATTGACCATGATTTTCGCAAATAAAATATATGTTATACGTTGCAAAAATAATATAATTTGAAAGTACATTCAGATATGAACCAAACGATACATTTTTTAGTGACATGCATTCACATTTTCCTTGTCAAATACAGTACGTGGTCAAACTTTGACCCAAAATACGCAAAACAAAAAAATACTTCCAAGACCAACGCCACTCTTCCGCTCTTCTCCTCTTAAACCACCGCCGCTCCTCTCCTATTGCAATCTAAATCCGGCGCCGCTCCTCTCCTCTTCCATTTCAAAAGCACCGCCCCTCCTCTCCCGTTCCAATCCAAAACCAGCATCGCTCCTCTCCCATTCTAATCCAAAACCAGCGCTGCTCCTCTCCTCTTCCATTCAAAAACCACCGCCGGCGAGTGAAGGTGCTGTGGAGAAGTAGATCGATGGAGGAGTACAACCGATACATGAGGCTCGCAGACGGTGACCCTGTGAAGCTAGCTAGGATGTTGGAGATATAGTCTTGGTTTGACAACAAGGACCAACTAGCGGCGACGACGACAACCATGGCCAAATATCTGCAATAGAGCGAACAGGCGGCGATACTCCCAGAGGGAGTCGCGCGGGAGTACATAGAGCTGCTCCTCTGGGCCATGGAGCAAACAAATTCACCAAATCCGATTGTGAGGGAGTGGTGGTGGGAGTATCGATCCCAGATGGAGCACCCACCAGAGATTGAAGGAGCGAACATCTAGAGGGTGCTGTTTGTGAGGGTGTTGTGCCAGAGCGAGCCGATGGAGTCTTCGTCAACCGAACCCAACTGCAAGAGAATAAAAGCAGTTGGCCCGACGACGCTTCCCCGCCATCCTCTCCCTTGCCATTCACATCGTCTCACAGGGCGGTTGTCTGCCGCCGAGGAATAGGAGGGGACTGCCGCCTAGGCCACTTGTCGGGCAGGTTGTGAATTGTCAGGAGGAGTTTAGGGTTGTCAGTATTTGCAGGTTGTGAATTGTGTTTTGTGTTGTGTATTTTGAGAGTACTTTCAGATATGAATGTCTTTTGAATTTTAGATTTGCAATATTGAGAATATGAAATACTTTATGAATTCTAGAGATCTATTTTTAGCACTTAAAAAATGTAGTTTCATAGATGTATAGAAGTGCAGACAATGTGATTCTCAGAGAAGACACTTCAAGTTTCTGTTTCAGAAAAGAAACTGCAAGTTCAGTTTCACATAATAAACTGCAACTTTCTGAGACAGAGCATTTATATTAATGCGGCCTTTTCAAACAGTGTTAATATCATGTTGGAAGTTTTATTCATGGTCAAAAATGGAACTACCAGCCAGTTAACATCATGCTGATCAACATTCATGCATAGCACATCTTCATATGATGCACAGTCAAAAAGACATGCTATTTTCAAAATGCCCACACAATGAAGTTTTGGCACGTGTTGGACGTGGTGTGCATAGATGACAATGGGGACCCACATGTCAATAAAGGCAGAGGCAAAAAATTTGGAGATATTTTCCCTGCATCAGGTGGAATCGAATCCGGGCGGAACAACTGTCGGTTAGTGTCACTTGGCCACTAGGCTAGTTCAGTACTTTCCTTACTAATAAGGCACTTCCTTAGGTGGTCGGATCTCCTCCTGCGCCTTTGTGCGCTCGCCGTGGCGCCGCTGTCTGCCGTTGTGGACATGGTGAACAAACAAGAGGAATCTGGAGAGGACTGTATATGGAGAGGCGGACAGTCGGGACCCACCAGGTCTATGGCCGTACGCAAGCAAGTGCCTCGCCGAAAAAATACTTCCTCCTAATGCTATACTGACGTTGGGGCCCACGAGTTTGTCAACATAGTTACATTTTTTAGGTGCTTCAACATAGTTACTATAGGAGATAAATTCACAACGAAGCCGCGAAGCTGGCAGGTATCATTTATTATCACTGGGGCAACAAGTATTAACTGGGTTTTGGCATGCCCCGTCTAGACTTTCTCTTTTAACATGCGCAACCCACGACATGCCGGTTTGTATTTTCTTAAGGGCCATCATGTATTGACCGGTCTATGGACCTCCCATCCGAGGTTTTATTTTTCCTGAAACATCGGCAGCCCAATTTATGTATTTTTTTGAAGAAATTGCAGAGGTCTATTCTATTTTTCTATATAAGAATAGGAACGCCTTGTCCAACTTATGTTTCCCTTCTAACTATGTTATATATATTAAATTATTTTATATGTTATTATATATTATTATTACTGTCATCATACATTTAATAGATACTTACATATGTAAGAAAACAATATCCCACATCTTATTAACTTCTAAAAATAATTTCTTAACAATAAAATCCTGGATTTTTTTGGCAACGAACATTCTGGTAATTGTGTACAAAAGCTTGGTAAGATTTAAGGACCAATGTAATAATAAATCACTTATTATTTAAATATATTTATAACAAAATGCTCTGCCCCTGTTTATTTTTTGATAACATTGCTGCGCCCAACCCAACATTATAATTAGAATCAGCCCAGCAAAATCGTGTATTTTGGGAAAGTGCAAATGGCCTATAATTTTTTAGGAAAAAATAAATGGGCCGCATGAACACTACATTATTTGTTCACCCAGCCCAACTAATGGACTGTAATTCTAAAAAAAGATCAAATTGACAGTAAATTCTACCCCACAAAAAAAGACTGTAAATTCTGGAAAAAATCAATTGAATACGTGCCACATTTTTGGAGTATGAAATGTGGGCCAATAGGTCGAAGCCAACGCAAGTCGTTGTCAATTTAGTCAACAAATTATTATGACATCGTTAGCCGTTGGATTTACATCCAACGACCGGCATCCATCTTCAATGTCTCGTCTTCTTCCTCCAGCGCCGCTGGGACCACCTGCTCCCGCCTCCCGCTGCTAGCAGCTCTGCTTAGCACGCTTTGCTGTGAAGCGCTACTCCACCGTTGGCCAGGCCATCCCTCCACCCCTCCACACCTCCTGTTCTTCTCCACCGACTGCTGAACCACACCGCACCAAAACCAGTTAACCCTCGTACACATATGCATCTGTGACTCTACTCCCGCGTCTTCCCATCTCCGACTCGTTGCTGTCCGAGGCCTCGCCGTCGTCCACCACCTTGGATTCTCTCGACGCGGAGTGGTGAATGTGGTCAACGAACAACACCATCGGAAGTAGACTGTGCATGGAGAGGCTGATAGCTGGGTCCACGGCCGCACGCAAGGAAATGCCTCCTTATTACACGCAAAATAATGATTCCTCCACCTGACAGCTGGGACCCACCGGAAGGTCCTCTGTATTTCGCGACAAAAATGTTCCCCCCACTGACAGGTCGGACCCACCAGCTATATCTTCGCACGCAAGGAAATGCCTCCTTATTATGCACAAAAAAATGAACACCCCCTGCTAGCTAGGACCGACCATAGTGGGAGGCTGACTTGTGGGCCAACTAAGTTGACAGGGACGGAGGGCATTGTCAACTTAGTCAATATGAACGATTCTAGCTCCAGTGACCGTACGATGTCCATCCAACGGCTGTAGTGCTTCTTCAACCTCTCGTCTTCTTGCTCCAACCGCCCAAACCAGCGCCGGTCGTGCCGCGTTCTCCTGCCTCCCGTGGCCGGCTGTGATGCCGCGGAGACCTCACCGCCCCCTACTACTCCCACCACTGGCCAGGCCATCCCTCTACTCACCCACACCCGCTGTTATTCTGTGGCGACGGAAGCCTCACACCACAGCCGAACCAGTGAACCTTCGTACTCCTCTCCACGTGGGCATCCACTTCCGCGTCTTCCCCGGCTTTGCGTCGTCCCCTTCCTAGGCCTTGCCGTCGTCCATCGCTTTGATGCTCTCGGCGTGGCGTGGTCAACGTGGTCAAGGAACGACTTTCATCGGAAGAGCACTATACATGGAGAGGCTGATAGTTGGGTCCACGATAGCCGCAAGGAATTGGCTCCTTATTACACGCAAAATAATTATTCCTCCACCCGACAGCAGGGACCCACCGGACGGGCCACTGTATTTCGCGAAAAAATGTTTCCCCCTGACTACTAGGACCCACCAGCTACATCTTCACACGCAAGGAAGTGTGTCCATATTTCGAAAAAAAACGATTCGCCCCCTTGACTGTTGGGACCCACCAGCTACATCTTCGCACGCAAGGAAGTGCCTAATAGTGGGGACCCACCAGGTCGAAGCATACGTAGCGTTGTCATTCTGGTCGCGAACATGTACGTATATATTGGTCGATGTAGAGGCGCGCACGTGTCGTAGTAGAGGTGCGCACGTAGCATGTACACGTACGTAGAATGGCCAGGGTGCAAGAATGTAAATATGGACACGTAAATACATACGGGTGGGGTCTCGAACGCCTACTCGCACATACATATTGCCAGGGCTCGTGTACATGGTTGGATCAGAACAGAGAAACTACGTCGTCATTGTGTTCATGGGGAGCCAACCGGCTGGGTCGGAACGGAATGAGTTATCATGTTCATCGGGAGGGCTTGGACAGAATAACTGATGGAAATGAGGCCTGGCATACCGCAGAACAGAGGAAACGGCCTTGTGTTCAACCGGCCACGGTCGGAACGGGATCCTGTTCATCGAGAGGGGTCTGGCATACCGCAAAATGGAGGAAACAGACTTCTGTTGGACCTCCTACGGTCGAAACGGGGTCCTGTTGATCAGGAGGGCTGTGGCGTACCGCAAAACGGAGGAAACATACTTGTGTTGGAGCACTACGGTTGAAACAGAGGTCCTGTTTATCGGGAGGGGTGTGGCGTACCACAAAACATGACTCCACGGGATACTGTCCATCTCCACCGTCGACCTCCTCCAGCCTCCACGAGCTACTGTTCATCCACTGTCGACCTCCTCTAGCCTCCACCTACGACTGTCCATCCACGGGCTCCTATTCATCCAGCCTCCACCGCACGCTCCTCCACCGGCTACTGTTCAACCAGCCCTCACCATGGGGTCCTGTTCATCCAGCACTCCACCGGCTACTGTTCAACCACCCTTCCACCGGGCCCTGTTCATCCAGTCCTCCACGGGGTCCTGTTCATCCACCCCCAACCGACTCGATCGGGGTCCTGTTCATCTAGCGGCAACGACCTCTACTACCAGGGGGTCCTGTTCATCCATCCACCACCGGGAACTGTTCATCCACCCCCCGACAATGCTCACTGTTCATCCAGAGGCAGCATCGATCGGCTTCAGTTAGAAGCAGTAGCGAAGGAATCACTCGATCGGGTTCAGTTGACAGCCATCGATCAATCGCCCGGGTTCAGTAACGCGTAGCCTACAGTGCAATCGCTCGGGTTCAGTAGGCGAACACCTCGCTCGGGTTCAGTTAGAGCCCAACGCCTCACACCCACGCGCGTGCGTGTACAAGAGAAATGTGCAAACCTCCATGCATCGCTCGGCCCCAACCACC
The DNA here is from genome assembly GCF_018294505.1 of Triticum aestivum. NCBI lineage: Eukaryota > Viridiplantae > Streptophyta > Magnoliopsida > Poales > Poaceae > Triticum > Triticum aestivum. Next base: position 649,031,777 of record NC_057804.1, read on the forward strand.
CACCGTAACCGGGAACATCCCGCTATTTTCCTCGCCCTCGCTTCTACGACGGTTTTTTCGTCATGGACGGCCCAAAGAATGTCGTGCAGCTACGTCTCTGGCCCGCACAGGACAAAAATCCCATTTTCTGTCATGATTTTTTGATAGAAGTAGGAGCCCACCACATCTATGATGATACTGGGTTTTGTCACAACTATCGTCATAGAAGTGTCATAAGTATGACAGAAAAAAATTTCGTTCGGCCCAAAATGTCACGGATGTGTCTTTTTTTGTAGTGTATGTGAAGTCATTACTCTCCATAAGATCAATATGATCTTTTTATTTCTTTTTATTCTTTCTTTTATTCCCTCAAGATCATAGCAAGATAGCAAAGCCCTCAACTCAAAACTAATCTTTATTATATATAGCTCACAGACTCGATTACATAGATAGGGATCAACACAAAACTCAAAGCTAGATCATACTGAACTTTATTCTACTAGATCAAGATATAACCAAAAGGATCGAACTAAGACAAACGGTAAAGATAGAAGTGTGATGGTGATACTGAAAGCACAAGTGCTCCTTGGGTGATTTTGGTAATTAATGTCAACATATCTCTTGTTGGACTAATACTTTTATCTAGTATATTTGAGATAAGTCCAACAGTGGAGTGGCATGGACAAGAGGATGTGTAACCCCTTCAAGATGCTGAGGAGAAAAGATTGGATCAAGCTCAAAGCTCAGGACTCTACATTTTCCATTTCAGTGATCCAAGATCACATTGAGTCTATAGGAACGCCAATACTATTAAAAGGGGATGAGGTGTTGCTTAATGGCTTGCTTGCTCAAAATGCTCAGTGATATGCTCCAAAACCCTCAACCACTTTCTCACATCCACATATGTCCCAAACCAAAAGTCAAACTCGGCCCCACCGATTTGATCCATCTGGCGCCACCGAGTTCACTTGACATAGCCACTGCGAGAAACCCTAATCAATTCGGTCTCACCGATGGGATCTCGGTCTCACCGAGATGGGCTTGTAAACTCTTTGTTTCCAATTGCAATATTTTCTCACTGAGAATATGTAATCGGTCACACCGAGTTTGCCTGACCAACTCTCTGTTTTGCTTATTACCAAATCGGTCCCACCAAGTTGTGTAATCGGTCGAACCGAGATGAGGTTTTACCCTAACCCTTGCACATTGGTCCCACCGAGTTAATCATATCGGTCCCACCCAAATTCCTAACAGTCACATTATGTGCTGAATCGGTCCGACCGAGTTTTATGATTCGATCCCACCGAGTTTGGTATATTGTGTGTAACAAGTTAGATTTTGTGCGGAGGCTATATATACCCCTCCACCCTCTCCTCATTCATGAGGGAAGCCATCAGAACGTGCCTACACTTCCACTACTCATTTTTTGAGAGAGAGCCACCTACTCATGTGTTGAGACCAAGACATTCCATTCCTACCATATGAATCTTGATCTCTAGCCTTCCCCAAGTTGCTTTCCACTCAAATCATCTTTCCACCAAATCCAATCCTATGAGAGAGAGTTAAGTGTTGGGGAGACTATCATTTTAAGCACAAGAGCAAGGATTTCATCATAAACACACCACCCATTACCTTTTGGAGAGTGGTGTCTCCTAGATTGGTTAGGTGTCACTTGGGAGCCTCCGACAAGATTGTGGAGTTGAACCAAGGATTTTGTAATGGCAAGGAGATCGCCTACTTCGTGAAGATCTACCCTAGTGAGGCAAGTCCTTCGTGGGTGATGGCCATGGTGGGATAGACAAGGTTGCTTCTTCGTGGACCCTTCGTGGGTGGAGCCCTCCGTAGACTCGCGCAGCCGTTACCCTTCGTGGGTTGAAGGCTCGATCAACGTGGATGTACAATAGCACCACCTATCGGAACCACGCCAAAAACATCTGTGTCTCCAATTGCGTTTGCATACTCCAATCCCATCCCTTTACTTTCTTGAAAGTTGCATGCTTTACTTTCCGCTTCTCATATACTCATTGCATGCTTGCTTGAATAGTATTGTGTTTGCTTGAAATTTTGCTAATCTATTACCTCAACTTGAAAAACTTAAAAACTGCCAACTTTGTTTGTTGAGTGTCTAATCACCCCCCTTCTAGACACATCTTCTCGATCCTTTCAATTGGTATCAGATCTTTGGTCTCCATTGCTTTGGTTTACTCACCATTGGAGGAAGATGGATGAGTCTACTTTGGGGAGTCTTAGACATAGAGTGTCTATACTTGATGGAGAATACTTTCATGAGTGGAAAAATGAGATGCTTGTGATTTTTAATGAATATCATTTGAACAAGTACATTACTAGCCCTTGTGCACCTCATGTTGATCCTATGCATCCTACCCTTGATGAGTCCATTGACATAATTCGCAATCTTAGAACTGTTGATCTTAGCACTAGAGGTTTGCCTAGAAACTTGATTGGTCGCTTGCCTACTCTCAAGTGTGCCTACACTATATGGAAATTTCTTGAGGAACGATATCCAAACTATTCCTTGCAAAATCTAGATAAGATCCTTCATAAGTCTATTGCCTTGAATAAGATGAATTCCAATGATCCTAAGTTTGGTGATTGTCTATTTAAGCTTACAAATCTTATGCGCGCCGAAGGAGATGTTGGAATTATTAGCAATATTATTTTCGAAGCTATTAGAATTCATAAAGATGACCATTGTCAAAATCATTTATCTCATGAATCATCCTCTCTAGGAATTGATCCACCACATGACGATGTTGAACATGGATACTATGATGAGGATGATGATAGTGACTATGATCTTGATGATGCAATGAGACACTTTGGTCTTATGGAAAATCTTCAGGGATACATGGCAGGAGGAAAGGAATGGGTCCTTGATAGTGGATGTACGGATCACATGACCGAAGATAAAGATATGTTTCGTGAGCTTGCTGAAAATGACGGCCCTCGAAAGTATGTCACTTTTGGTGATAACTCAAAGGGTAAGGTGGTTGGCCTCGGTAAGGTGGCCATCTCACATGATAGCTCCATACAAAATGTCATGCTCGTTGAATCTCTTGGCTATAATCTGCTTTCTATTTCTAGACTAGCTGACTTTGGTTTCAATGTCCTATTTACCAAAGTAGATTGCTAAGTGTTTCGTAGAGATAATCATAAAATGGTCTTTACTAGTATACGTAAAGGTGATCTATACATTGTTGATTTCACTAAAAAGGCTCAACCTAAAACTTGCGTAATTGCTAAATCCTCTAAAGGCTGGTTGTGGCATAGGCGGTTAGGTCATGTGGGCATGCGAAACCTTGACAAGCTTATTAAAGGTGATCATATACTTGGTGTTAAAGATGTCATATTTGATAAGGATAGACTTTGCAGCGCTTGCCAAGCAGGAAAACAGGTTGGAGGAAGCCACCCCGTTAAGAACATCATGACCACAAGGAGACCGCTCGAGCTACTTCACATGGATCTTGTCGGTCCCAATGCTTACAAAAGTCTCAGTGGAAACTCATTTGGTCTAGTCATAGTTGATGATTTTTCAATATTTACGTGGGTGTTCTTTCTTGATGATAAATCGCAGGTCCAAAAGATCTTCAAAAACTTCGCTAGGAAGGCCCAAAATCAATTTGAAGTGAAGATCAAGAAGGTTCACAGCGATAACGGAACGGAGTTCAAGAACGCAAATGTGGACACCTTTCTTGCTGAAGAAGGGATTTCACATGAGTTCTCGGCTACGTATACACCTCAACAAAACGGAGTTGTTGAGATAAGAATCGGACGCTCATCGAAATGGCAAGAACGATGCTTGATGAGTACAAGACGCCAAAGCACTTTTGGGCGGAAGCAGTTGAGATAGCTTGTCATGCAACAAATCGCTTGTATCTTCACAAGCTACTCAGCAAGACGG